>NC_137094.1:19311769-19501513 GCF_951640355.1 Cnephaeus nilssonii | reverse complement strand
CTATCCCTCTCCCTTCCTCTCTGTAAAAAATCAATAAAATATATTTAAAAATAATAATAATAATAATTAAAATTAAAATTAAAAAACCAGCTGCTCTAGTTGGTCAAACACTTAATGAACTCACCCCAAAGGTGGATCTATTGCAACCGCCGGGTCCCTTCTCTTTTGCCCATTTCTGACCCAAGGGGGGGAGGAGGTGGCCGTGGCCAAGGCCAGGAGGCACACGCATGTCCGTGCGTGTGTGTATGTGTGTCTGCGTCCTTGCAGACCGGGGTGTAGACCGGTGCCCCTCCCCGTGTGCGAGGGGTACGGAGCCGGCACCTGCGGCCGAGGGGGAGCGTCAGGCCGGGCGGGGTGCGGCCAGCAGGTGCTGCAGGGGTGTCCGCTGGAATGGCGACCGGGCCGGCCGTGTGCTGTGGGTGAATCAGGCGAGCGCATGGGCTGCCCGGCTCGGGCCCTGCCCTGCGTTATCTCCGAGGCCTCCTCCCGCCCGCCAGACGGACCCTGCTCCCTGGACGGACGGGCAGTGACGCCGTCGGCGGCCGACTCTGGGTCAGTGGGACGAGCTCTTTGGGCGGCTTTTTCCCAGCAACACGCGCGTTCACCTTGACCTCCGTGCTCCCCGACGCCTCTGCCCGCCCGCGGACAGCGCACCTGCTGGGGGTGACCGGGCGGCCCGGCGGGCGGTGGCTGTGACCTGCACGGCCACGGAGGGACCGGGAGACACCCCTGGCACGGACGGGCAGCCCACACACGTTGGTGCGAGGACCTTCTCAAAACCAAAGTCCAGAGGCTGGGAGGGGCCCTGGGGACCTGGCCGGGCGGGGGGGGGGGCGGTTGCCATGGTAACTTGGCAAGCTTCGGAGGGTCCGGCAGAGAGGAGGGAGAGGCCAGGGACCCGTGGTCCAGGGCTTTCACACACGCGTGGGTCCCGGCCCACGTGGGTGCCGGACGGTGCTGCCTCCCAGGCTCAGGCCCGGGTGCACTGAGCGCTGTGGGCGTGGTCTAGCCAAACATCAACAGCACCACGACGGACATTCCTTTGGAGAGCCACATTTTTTTAAACTTCAACTTCTTCTAACGCCACTTCTTCCACATAGACTCGCCAGGCCGTGGCATTTTGTGGAAGAGCCACACTCAGGGGCCAAAGAGCCGCGTGTAGCTCGCGAGCCGCCGTTTGCCGACCACGGTTGGGGTGGGGCCCAGACACCTGTTCCGAGTCTGAGGCGGACAAAGCGAGGCCGCGACAGGGACACGCTCTGCTCAAGGTCACGGGCGTGGACCCGGGGTCGTCTGCCCCTAGAGCGCTCGGCAAAGCTCGCTTTTTAAAAAACACATTTTTATTGATTTCAGAGAGGAAGGGAGAGGGAGAGAGCATCATGGACCGGCTGCCTCCTGCACGCCCCACACTGAGGATGGAGCCTGCAACCCGGGCCTGTGCCCCGACCGGGAATCGAACCCTGACCTCCTGGTTCCTAGGTGGACGCTCCACCCCTGAGCCACGCCCACCTGGCAGGCAGAATACAAGTGTTGCGTCTGGACTGTGGGGGGCCGTCGAGGGGGGACCTGGGCAGGCCCCCGCCGGCTCCCTGTGGCTGCCAGGCTGTGGGCACCCTGGACTCTGAGCCCCCGTCCGCCCGGCCTGGAGCGGCTGCACCCCGGGTGCCTGGGCAGAGGGCCAGAGGGAATTTTCCACCTGCCGGCTGTGCCGTCTGCTCCGTGGTCTGGAGCCGGGCCTGCGGAAGAACAGCCCCTCGGGGAACGCCCCAGGTCTGGGGCTGCCTCGCTCGGGAATGGCGAGCCCTCGCCGGAGTCCAGGGTGGATGCCCGAGCCTCCCTTTCCTCCTTCAGAGAGGAGCCCACCGGGGTGAGCAAGGTGAGGAGGCTCCGTGGCGGAGCGTCGACCTAGGAACCAGGAGCTCAGGGTCTGATTCCCGGTCGGGGCGCACGCCCGGGGTGTGGGCTCGATCCCTAGTGTGGGGCGTGCAGCAGGCAGCCGATCCACGATTGATGTTTCACTCTCTCCCTCTCTGAAGTCAATAAAAAAATATATTTTTTAAAAGGGGGCCTTGGGCCCTGACCGGTGTGGCTCAGCGGATAGAGCGTCGGCCTGCGGACTCAAGGGTCCCAGGTTCGATTCCGGTCAAGGGCATGGACCTTGGTTGCGGGCACATCCCCAGTGGGGGGCGTGCAGGAGGCAGCTGGATGGATGTTTCTCTCTCATCGATGTTTCTGGCTCTCTCTCCCTCTCCCTTCCTCTCTGTAAAAAAATCAATAAAATATATTTTTAAGAAAGGGGGGGGGGGCTTGGATCATCCATGGATCGTCCCTGCCTTGTCCAAACGGGGATAGTGAGCGACAGACACGCCCCAGGTCACAGAGGGACGCGGTGGCCGAGTGTCCAGGCTCAGGACCCAGGTCCCGACCACACCTTCCCGCCGTCCCAGCCCTCTCTCCCCTGACCTCACTCCCAGCCCTAACCCTGACTCTACACCCCTGGCCTCGCTTTCTCGGGGTTTGTGGGCCCGGCCGGCCCTCCAGGCCTCCTCATGAGAGTGAGCAGCAGCTCAGTCGCCCCCACCACCCTCAGGGTGCCCCCCGAGTCACCCCAGGCCGGCTGAGCTCTGCCCAGCAGCCTCGGATTGAGGGTGGGCTCCCGGCCGCTGAGAAGTGACTACAACCCTGGATGGCCCCTCCTCCCGGGAGGAGATCAGAGACTGGATGGCAGGGCAGGGGGGTCCTGAGGCCTGGGCCTCCAGAGAGGGACGGAGCCGGGGGCAGGGGCAGTGAGGTCCACTGGACCCCAGATCACTCGCCTTTCTGGGGAGCCTTACGACCCCTGACCCCGGGCCTGGCCTTGGGCCACCCGTGGGGGTGAGGTCACAGCGCCCGTGTGTATCTCCAGCCAGTGCACCTGCTCCGGGGGAGTAAACAGCAAATGGGAGGCCCGGGGCAGGGGTGGGGCTGAAACTGGGTGCCAGGAGCAGGTGAGTCACATTCTCACTGGGTGGCCACCAAGGGGGGGAGGGGAGGGGAAAAAGGAGGGGGGTAGGCAGATCCCGGCCACAACACAGGCTGAGCCAGGCCCCACACCCCTCCTCCGGGACTCCCGAAAGGTCCTGGGAAAACGGCACCTCCCGCCTCTTCCTCTGACTGAGTTAGGAATTGCCACGCCCAGAGAGGTCAAGTGACTGGTCTGGAGACACACAGCATTGCCGGGGGGGACTCCCCAGCTGCAGGTTCGTTCTATCCTTGGAGCCAAGAATAGAACTCCCGGCAGGCTTGCCCGGCCCAGCCCCGTCCTGGCCCCTCCTGCTGGGGAAAGATCCGTAATCACAGACGTTGCTAAAGAGGCGGCGTAGTCAGGCCGCAGAGCTGCCCGGGGACAGGGGGACGTGAGGCCGCTCGGCCTCGCTGACGTCAGCCTCAGCGTCACCCTCAGCGGGAAGGGCCGTCCCAGGAGCCCTGCCCCGTGGGTGACATCATGACATCACGGGGTGGCGGGGTGAGAGGAGGGCGAGGGGCAGGCCCACGGCAGGGGGGGTGGGGGCGGGCAGAAACTCAGAGTGCTTGCCGCTGCCACCCTCCGCCCCCTGAAACCAGGGTCTGGTGCCCACCCCAACCCTGTGGCTGAGTCAGCCCCGGGCCCGTGACGGGCAGCATCGGCCAGGCCTGCCCCGGGGCCCGGCGTTGTGGTTGGGGTGGAATTCGCAGAATGCCGAGTTTCAGGTCACCCTGGCACATCTCGGCGTGTCCCCGGGCGGCCGAGACCCGGGAAGGTTTCTGGCCTCCCTGAGCCTCATCTGGAACTTGGGGTGAACTCACCGCGCCCCCGGGCAGGGTCGTCCTGAAGAGCTGGCGGGTGCCCCGTGGACCACGCCTGGCGCGATGCCGTGCGGACTGGATTCCTGGGAGGTTAGAGGCAGACGTTGTAGAAAAGGACAGGGACGCTGACCGACCAGGGTGGCTCCGTGGCTGAGCGTCGACCTAGGAACCAGGAGGTCGCAGTTAGATTCCCCGTCGGGGCACATGCTGGGTCGGGGGCTCGATCCCCGGGGGGAGGCGTGCGGGCGGCAGCCGATCCGTGATTCTCTCTTATCATGGATGTGTGTGTTTTTCTTTTAAATATATTTTTATTGATTTTACAGAGAGGAAGGGAGAGGGTTGGAGAGTTAGAAACATCCCTGAGTGAGAATCATTGATTCAGTTCCCTGGGCCGACACTCCATCCACGGAGCCAAACCCGTTAGGGCTCATCATTGATGTCTCTCTCTCTCTCTCTCTCTCCCTCTCCCTCTCCCTTCCTCTCTGAAACCAATGAAAATACATTTTAAGCCCTCGCCGGTGTGGCTCAGTGGAGAGAGCGTCGGCCTGCGGACTGAAGGGTCCCAGGTTGGATTCCCAGCCAGGGCACATGCCTGGGTTGTGGGCTCGATCTCCAGTAGGGGGTGTGCAGGAGGCAGCCGATCCATGATTCTCATCATGGATGTTTCTATCTCTCTATCCCTCTCCCTTCCTCTCTGAAATCAATGAAAATATACACGGAGTGGCCAGATGATGATGATCTCTGAACGCATAATAATCCGTCCACTCCGTGTCTATCCTATAGAAGAAAAGGCTACTATGCAAATGGTCCCCTCGACCAGGCGTTCGACCAGCAGGCAGGCCGGCCAACTGCCCATGTCCCCTCCCCCTGGCCAGGCTGGCCGGACCCCACCCACCCATGCACGCATTCATGCCTCTAATAATAATCTGGCCACTCAGTGTATATCAATGGGAAAATATCCTCGGGGGAGGATTAACAAAAAAACAAACAACAAAAAAAAATGAGGACAAGTAACCAGAAGGTGGTGGCCGACAGAGGGGAGGTGGCAACCTTGGAGGGAGGGAGGGAGGGAGGGGTCTCACCGGGCCCGGGGGCGTAACAGCCCTGGCCCCACCCAGCCCTGCCCCCAGGGGCCCCCCTCCCGGGAACACACCCAGCAGGGAGCCGGCTGGAGCAGGATGGGGCCGGGACCGGGTCAGTTTCAGCCCCTTCTGGGGAGGGAGGAGGCAGGCAAGCCCGGCCCAGGTGGGGGGGGGGGGTGGGCAGGCGGAGGGAAATGCCCAAGTCAACAGCCGTCTCCGTGGGCAGGGACTGGTCTGGCACCTGCAGGCCCGGTGCCCAGCCCACAGGCCTGGGTTCCGGCCTCTCCCGGCTCCGCTGGTGTTTCTCTCTCTCCGGTTCTCTGTCTCCATCGCACAGTCTGGTCACTGCCCTTCAGGACCACAGACCTGCCCCCCCCCCCCGCCCCCCCTGTCACCCCCGAACCCCAGAGGAGCCTCAGGAGGAGTCACCGCCGGCTGGACTTGCCCCGAGGACAGAAACCGCCTACCACACACGCTTGGCGGCCACGCCGGCCTGACGTTTCTCTCGCCCCGACCGCTCACCACAATGCACACAACCTTGAACCCATCGCCCCTCCTCAGCCGGCTCCCGGAAACCTGGTGTACGTGATCCCCACCCGAGTCTCCTCAAGACCCCTTGCCCTGCCCGGCCGGCGTGGCTCTGTGGTAGAGCGTCCACCTAGGAACCAGGAGGTCAGGGTTCGATTCCCGGTCAGGGCACAGGCCCGGGTTGCGGGCTCCATCCCCAGTGGGGGGCGTGCAGGAGGCAGCCGATCCACGATTCTCTCTCCTCGTGGATGTTTCTATCTCTCTCCCTCTCCCTTCCTCTCTGAAATCAATAAAAATATATTTAAAAAAAAAAATCCGTGTGCCCCAGGAGCGGACGGTGGATTTAACTAGCAAATGGGTGCAGGGTGCCCTGGGCCCGGGCAGAACCCCCCAGTCCCTCCCTCGCTGTGGAGGGGGGCCAGGCTCGCGCCCCCTCTCTCTCCACGGCCTGTTTTGTTTTGCAAAATCGGAAGGTGTTTCCCCGCCCCAGAGGCAGGCAGGTGGCGAGCTGCACCCCCTCCCGCCCGGACAGACCCTGCGTTCAGCCCCACCACCTCCTGCAGCCTGCCCCTCGCCCTTCCCTCTCCCAAAGGTTCCCCGAGCTCCCCCCACCCCCGGACGCTCTGCACCCCAAATCCCTCCTCCCTGGCTGAGACTGTTTGCTCAGGGTGGGGACCTGGCCGTGAGGAGCCAGCCTTTGGCCCACACGGGGGGGGGTGGGGCGCAAGCCGCTGAGCACCCCCATGCAGCCCTCACAGGGATAAAGCCTCCTGCGTTCGGAGCTGTTCACAAGGGCCCCCCCACCTGCTCCCCCTCCTGTCCTGGCGTGCCCCTCGCTCCGGCGGGCGGTGGGAGGGCACTAAAGCCCTTTGCCCAGGTGGGGGCCAGGCTGAGGGGAGCCGGCAGCTGCCCCGCCCAGCCCTGTCCTGCCCCCCCAACCCGGGCGGGGCTGTCCTTCTGCCCCCCGCCCCCCACCCCCCCCATAGCTCAGTCCCCAGGCGGGCGGGCGGGCGGCACAAAGGGCCCTTTGTCTGGGCTGGAGATGGTGGTTCTATCCCGTGTGGAACCGTGGGCTGGGCTGGTACCGCACAGGGGGCGGGGTCAGGGCCTGTGGCGGGCGCTGGGATTAGGGGGCCAATCCCCGGCGCTGACAGCCCTGTCCTAGGCCCCAATCCTCACCTGCCGGGCCCTGGGCGCACGCCCCCCACCCTTCCCCAGGCTGGGCCCTGGGAGCCGGGGGGGGGGGGGCGGGGGGGAGGGTGCCTCCCCCCTGGCACCCTGGGCTCGGTTTACAGCCCTGCCAGCGAGGCACTGGGTGTGAACGTGCGGGGAGGCACTGCCTGGTGACAAAGGTAGAGCCTGCTTTGGCCCGGGGCCACCCCTCCTCCCAGAGCCTCCGGGGCGGGGGGGGGGGCAGAGGGGGAGGGGGGAGAGAGCGGGAGGGGAGAAGGGGGAGGGGGGGACCAAGCCCTCCATCGCCCGGCCGGTTCTGCCATTTGCTTTGGCACAAGGGAGTCTCTGCCCAGAGAGTCAGGGCCCAGGCCCCGCTCTGCCCACAGCCCTGCAGCCTGTGCCCTGGGGTCTCCCCACCTCCCCTCACCTCCCCGATGGGGTCCACGGGGGGGGGGCAGGGACCCAGCCTCCAGGGGGCTTGTCCAGGGCCCGAGGACACACAGGTTCCAGACCAGACGTTCCCTGAGCCTCCACGAGCGGATCCCATGCAACTTTTTTTAAAAATATATATTTTATTGATTTTTTACAGAGAGGAAGAGAGAGGGATAGAGAGTTAGAAACACCGATGAGAGAGAAACATCCATCAGCCGCCTCCTGCACACCCCCCACTGGGGATGTGCCCGCAACCAAGGTCCATGCCCTTGACCGGAATCGAACCTGGGACCCTTCAGTCTGCAGGCCGACGCTCTATCCACTGAGCCACACCGGTTTCGGCACCATGCAACTTTTTAAAGAATCCAACCGCCCGGCCCGTGAGGCTCAGTGGTGGAGCCTTGACCCCTGAACCAGGAGGTCAGGGTTCGGTTCCTGGTCGGGGCACATGTCCGGGTTGTGGGCTCGATCCCCAGTGTGGGCCGTGCAGGAGGCAGCCGGTCCGTGATCCTCTCTCATCATGGATGTTTCTCTCTCTCTCTCCCCCCCTCTCCTTTCATCTCTGTCTCTAAAATCAATAAAAATAGGTTTTATTTTAAAAAGAGAATCCAACAAAAACAAGCCCCTGGAGATGGAATCAGGTCCTCCCTCAGGGCGGGAGCCTCCTGGGCCAGCAGCGATGCCATCGCCAGGAGAACAGAAACCACGCGACCCGCCTGACGAACCCTTCGGGACAAAGGCAGGGGCATGTGACCTTGCTCTGCCCCCCTCCCCAGCCCTTCCACTCCCCGGTCCTGCCTCTTCCTTATTCTGGGGACATTCGGAGATTTCACTGGTTCATTTAGAAATAAAACACGAGAATCACCGAGCTAGCCCGGTGCAGCCCATTTTACAGATGGGCAAACTGAGGCTCAGAGAGAGGGGGGAGCCCCGGCACGCTCAGGGTTCCAACTGAGGGCCCCTGGCCGCCGAGAGACCGGGCGGAGGACCCGACCAGAGGCCGACAGGGACCTGGGGACACGCCGGCTCCCCGCCCGCCGTGCCGGGGACCTGCCGTGGGGGGCAGAGCTGTTGAAACCGGCAACAGTCAAACAGGCCAGACGGGTGACCTAACCCCGGGCATCTCACTCCTTTATCAGTTTCCTCCGAAGCCCTTATCTCCCTGGACTTAAAGCCGAGCGGCTGCTGTCTCCACCCAGCCCGGGCATTTATCAGGTTCTAGAGTAACAGCCTTCCAGGCTGCCGGGAGCCCGGTGCCAGGGCTGCGGCCTGGCGTGGGGAAGGCGTGTGTGTCTGCCCGCCCCTCCCGCACCCAGGCCCGAGCCCCTGGTCACCGTCTGGGAAGAGCCAGGAGACAGGGGGGACCCCTGGGAGGCCACCTCGGGCAGGTTCTGAGCTAAAACGTCCATTTTCTTTATTATTATTATCATCATCATTATTATTATTATTATTTTAAATATATTTTATTGATTCTTTACAGAGAGGAAGGGCGAGGGATAGAGAGTTAGAAACATCGATGAGAGAGAAACATCGATCAGCTGCCTCCTGCACACCCCCCACTGGGGATGTGCCCGCAACCAAGGTCCATGCCCTTGACCGGAATCGAACCTGGGACCCTTCAGTCCGCAGGCCGACGCTCTATCCACTGAGCCACACCGGTTTCGGCTCTTTATTATTTTTTAAAATATATTGTTATTGATGTCAGAGAGGAAGGGAGAGGGAGAGGGAGAAACATCCATGATGAGAAAGAATCACGGATCGGCTGCCTCCTGCACGCCCCACACTGGGGATCGAGCCCACAACCCGGGCCTTTGCCCTGACCGGGAATCGAACCGTGACCTCCTGGTTCCTAGGTCACGCTCAACCACTGAGTCACGCCGGCCAGACGGCTGGGCTCATGCAAGTTTTTTGTTTTTTTAACTGTTTTTGAAAGCAAAAAGGGTCTACACCCCCCCCTCACCCCCCGAAGACCGGGCAAGCCTCCAGCTTCAGGGGGAACACCCCCCCCCCCCCGCTGTGAGTCTGTGCAGCCTCCCGGGACGCGGCCCCTCCCCGGGGACCAGGGTGCCGTCTCCCTCCCGGGCCTGGGCCAGGGCAACCTCTCCATCAACCTGTTTGTTTTCTACGCGGCGAGTTTATCACGCCCTGTCGGCTGCCGGGGCAGGGAGTGCACGCCTCGGACCAGGCACGCAGCCGGTTGCGCGGTGACCTGTTCGTTTGCCGTCTCCACCCCGATCGCGCTCCCCGGGGGCCGGGACCGGGTCGCCGCACGCACGTCGGAGCCCCCCAGCCTGGCCCAGAGCAAGCGCTGGGCTCCGTGGGGGCCCATGGAGGGAGGGGCGCCGCTTCGAACCCTCCCTTTCCCTCTGAGTCCCCTGAGACCAGTTCTGCTCTGTCCCCAGCCCCTCGCCCCCCTCTGCACCCTCCCGGCCCCGCCCTCTGCACCAGTGGGGACTCAGGCAACCCCACCCGTTAGTACGGCCAGGGCATCCTCAGCTTCAGTTCCCACCTGGAAACATCACTGATGTCTCTCCCTCCCTCTCCCTCCCTCTGTGAGATCAATAAAAACATATTTTATATTTTATATATAAGGGTCCAGAGGGCGGTGGGATAACCCGCCTTCGCCAGTACCAGCTCTGCCTTCTCTGTTCCGTGCGCCTCTCCCCGGGGGACCTGCTTGCTCCCTTCTTGGAGCCCCCAGAGGTCATTCATTCACCGGCTGGTTTATATTTAAGCATTAATGGTTATCGAGCCGCCGCAATGTCCCGGGCGCTGACGCTTAACGGTGAGCAATGGAGACAGTAAGACACACAGCCTCTGGGGTGGCCCTCACCTCGGACCGGGTGGTCGGACAGTCAGTCACGGACGGATGGATTCGTCCCACAGACTCTTCCTGAGCACCCACTGAGTGCCAGCCCTGGACTCCGTGCTGAGGACACAGTGGTGCCCAAGACACAGGCCCTGGTTCCTGGTGGTGGAGGAGACAGGCACGTCAACCAACAGTGACACGGCACGGGGAGGGCTCGGACAGATGGACAGATGGACGGATGGATGAATGGATGCACGGATGGACGGACGGATGGACAGGTGGTTGGATGGATGGATGGGTGGATGGACAGACAGATGGATGGATGGATGAATTGACAGGTGGGTGGATGGATGGATGGATGGATGGATGGATGGATGGATGGATGGACAGATGGGTGAATTCATGGGCAGGTGGATGAATGGATGGATGGATGGATGGATGGATGGATGGATGGATGGATGGATGGATAGACAGACGGACAGATGGACAGACAGATGGATGGATGGACAGGTGGGTAGATGGGTGGATGGATGGATGGATGGACAGACGGACAGATGGACGGATGGATGGATAGTGGATGGATGAACAGATGGATGGATGGATAGATGGAAAGGTGGATGGATGGACAGTGGATGGATGGATGGACAGACGGACAGATGAATGGACAGATGGATGGATGGATGGACAGACAGCTGGATAAATAGCTGGATCAGAGGAGAAGCAGCGAGAGGGAGAGGGGGAGGTGGGGGCTGCTGAGAATGTGCCCACAGCTTTGTTTCTGGACTCTAAGTTCCACGAGGCCAGAACCCTGCTCGACTCGGCCTCCCTCAAGCCTCAGTCCTGCCCAGGCGTCTGTCCCACGGATGTAAGCGCGTCCCCGCTGTGTCTGGGTGCACCAGGGGCTCCCATCCAGCCTGCCCAGCCCCCTCCCAGCCCCTCACCCTCCCAGACTCCCCCCTGCAGGGGAGCAGCGCCTGTCCGCCTGTCCGCCTGTCCACCTGTCCGCCTGTCCACCTGTCCCCCTGTCTGCCTGCCCCCCTGTCTGCCTGTCTGCCTGTCTACCTGTCCGCCTATCTGCCTGTCCGCCTGTCTGCCTGGCCCCCTATCCGCCTGTCCGCCTGTCCCTGTCCACCTGTCTGCCTGTCCACCTGTCCGCCTGTCCCTGTCCGCCTGTCCGCCTGTCCGCCTGTCCCTGTCCGCCTGTCCCTGTCCGCCTGTCCGCCTGTCCATACAGCTGAGGAGCTCTGGGGAAGGAAACCAGACGGGGCAGGTCCACTCGCTCCCCGCCCGCCTGCCCGCCCCCAGGCGATGTGTCCCGTGAGGAGCACAGGGTCCCCGGGCCACCCACCGACACCCTGCGGATCGGCCCCCCTGGGCACCCTGCCTCCTAGGAGGACCCTGACCAGACAGGAGCAGGGACGGCCGGTCAGGCAGGGCGACCAGCCCCGCCCCCCGCAGTCAGGGTCGCCCGGGGAGCTGCGGGGAGGTGACCACCGGCCGAGGGCGCGCTGGGCCCCAGCGGCTGGGCCACGGACGTGCTGGCCCGGAGCCCGCAGCACCACGCCCGCCCCACGCCGAGACCAGCTTGGGTTTCGCCGGCGTGGCCATGGCGACCGAGCGCGGGGTGGGAGGAGGCCTGGGAGCGGGACCAGCAGGGCAGGGCCCTGTCTGCGCGCTCCGAGCGGCTGGGGGTGCAGAGGGCTTGGTTGTCCCAGGGGCCAGGGTCTCGGGGCCGCCCCCCACCCCGTGCACTGCCGGGCGCGTCAGCGAGCCGCTCGGGGCCTGTCCAGACTGGCTCTGGCCGCCGCCGCCGCCCCAGTCCCGGTCCAGCCTCGCCCTTCCCTCTGCTGACCTGGGAACAGCTTCAGACGGAGAGGAGCGGCCCCGGGCCCCCGGCGCCCGGCCCCCGAGGCATCGCCGGCCTCTGAGCAAACACCCGGCGCCTCCACCCTCGCTCTGTGCCGCCCTGTGCGCCGTCTCCACCACGGCCACGCACGGCCCCCGCCTGGCGGCCACCCCAGCCCCGCTCCCCGCCGTCTCAGACGCGGCCACCGGAGTGAGCTTGGAAATGGACATCACATGATGCCTCCGGGCTCCTCAGAAGGACTGCCCAGCCCAGCCCGGCCGGTGTGGCTGAGCACGAACCCAGGAACCAGGAGGTCAGGGTTCGATTCCCGGTCAAGGGCACAGGCCTGGGTTGCGGGCTCCATCCCCAGTGTGGGGCGTGCAGGAGGCAGCCAGTCCATGATTCTCTCTCATCATGGATGGTTCTCTCTCTCTCCCTTCCTCTCTGAAATCAATATTTTTATTTATTATTTTAAAAATATATATATTTTATTGATTTTTTACAGAGAGGAAAGGAGAGGGAGAGAGAGTTAGAAACATTGATGAGCCGAAACCGGTGTGGCTCAGTGGAGAGAGCGTCGGCCTGTGGACTGAAGGTTCCCAGGTTCGATTCCGGTCAAGGGCATGTGCCTTGTTTGCGGGCACATCCCCAGTGGGGGGCGTGCAGGAGGCAGCTGATCGATGTTTCTCTCTCATCGATGTTTCTAACTATCCTTCTCCCTTCCTCTCTGTAAAAAAAATCAATAAAATATATATTTAAAAAAAAAAAAACATTGATGAGAGAGAAACATTGATCAGCTGCCTCCTGCACGCCCCCCACTGGGGATGTGCCCGCAAACAAGGTCCATGCCCTTGACCGGAATCGAACCCGGGACCCTTCAGTCCCCAGGCCGACGCTCTATCCACTGAGCCACACCGGTCAGGGCAAGAAATATTTTAAAAAGTTTTAAATGACAGCCCACTCTTCACCCCAGGCCACCAGGGCGTCTCCTCCCCTGGGACCTCACCCTCCCACCTGCTGCCTTTAGCTCACAGCGCCCAGCTTCTCCCGCGTCCAGGCCCGGCTTCGGACCCCTCTCCCCCCACCCCCACCCCCCACGCGTCCTAGCCCGGCCTCCCGCATGTAGAGGCCTCCACCACGGCCCTTCTGAAAACAGGCCGGCCGGGACGCGGCGGCCAGCACGTCGCCTGCCTCTGGGAGCGCATACCTGCCCCCGCTGTCTCATCCCCTGTCCTTTTCCACCGGGTTTATCAGTCCCCTGCCAGCGGGTCGGAGGGCCCCGAGGGCCTGGGCCGTCTCCCTCACGGTCACATGCATGTCAGCCTGGACACGCCGCACGGGAACATTTTTAAGGAATGAGCGATGGGAGCCGTTTGGACACCGCATCCACGCTCGGGCCTCTTGGGAGAAATCCGATGGAAACTCGGAGAAACTCGGAGAAACTCGGACGTCATTTGCTCCGGAAGGCCGTTGGAAAAGCCATTTGTTCGAAAACCGAATCATTTTTTTATATAAATATATTTTATTGATTTTTTACAGAGAGGAAGGGAGAGGGATAGAGAGTCAGAAACATCAACGAGAGAGAAACATCGATCAGCTGCCTCCTGCACACCTCCTACTGGGGATGTGCCCGCAACCAAGGTCCATGCCCTTGACCGGAATCGAACCCGGGAACCTTCAGTCCCCAGGCCAACGCTCTATCCACTGAGCCACACCGGTTTCGGCTCATTTTTTTCCCATTAGGAATCCTGTCAATGGCCCAGCCAGCGGGGCTCGGTGGCAAGCATTGACCTATGAACCAGGAGGTCACGGTTCCCTTGCGGGCTCGATCCCCAGGGTGGGGCGTGCAGGAGGCAGCCGACCAGTGATTCTCTCTCGTCATTGATGTTTCTTTATTTATTTTTTTTAATTGATGTAGAGAGAAAGGGAGAGGGAAGGAGAGAGAAACATCAAAGATGAGAGAGAATCAGGGATCGGCTGCCTCCTGCACGCCACGCTCTACACTGGGGATCGAGCCCGCAACCCAGGCATGTGCCCCTGCCCCTCCCCGACCTGGAATCGAACTGTGACCTCCTGGGGCTGTGACCTCCTGGGTCATAGGTCGAAGCTGGCTTCAGGGCTAAGTCTTTAATTGTCTGTGATCACTGGGTCTTCCCCACCCTTAGCGACATTAGCATTCCAGACGGCCTCTTTATGTTTTAAAATTATGCTAATTCCCCAGCAACAAACGCTTTGTCTCCTTTTGTTTGTTGTCGGAGAGATGGGTTTTGTCAGGCGAAGGTGACCCTTGATAGGGCAGTCCCTTCAGAAACCTGGGTTCGCCCTCACCGGTGTGGCTCAGTGGATGGAGCGTCGGCCTGCGGACTGAAGGGTCCCAGGTTCAATTCCGGTCAAGGGCATGGACCTTGGTTGCGGGCACATCCCCAGTGGGGGGCGTGCAGGAGGCAGCTGATCGATGTTTCTATCCCTCTCCCTTCCTCTCCGTAAAACATCAAGAAAAAATATTTTTAAAAAAACAACCTGGGTTTGGAGGGAGACAGTTTTCCCGTGAACAACTTGGTCAAGAACCGAATTGGTGGAGACGGGAGACGAGGTGGGAGGCACTGGAGAAACAAATTCTGACCGTTCGGGTCTCGTGGCTGAAATGCTAGTGCCTGCGACCCGGGGGACAGACCTCGAGGAGGTCAAGCTGATGACAGAAGGGAATGGGGGGAGGGGAGGTGGGGAACACGGAGGTCCTGGCCCCAGGGAAGGGCTGGGCGTGTGGCGGGCGGTCAGCACGCCCGTGGTGACTGCGTGTCCGTCCTCCCGTGCCGAGGACGAAGGGCCGGATGGACAACACCCTCACGTGAACTCGGCCGCTAATCCTGGGGAGGAAGAGACGTCCATTCTGACTGAGTCACACCCTCCCCAGGCCCTGACCCCACCCAGACCTGCCCGGGGCGGGTGAGAAGTTCTGCCTCCCGGCTCTGCTCCCCCGTCTCCCCTGGCTCCCTGCAAGGTCATGGTCACCCACCCGATGCCCTGGCTGCGGAGCGAAGCTCAGAGGCTCCCCAGCTACAGGCAGGACGGAGCCCAGCCCAGTGCAGCCACCAGGCCCCGGGCACCTCGGAGTCTCTCATCAGGGGGGCCAGGGGACCCCACTCTTTTTTATTTTAATCCTCCCCCGAGGACATTTCTCCATTGGTTTTTGGAGAGAGTGGAAGAGAGAGGGAGAGACAGAGAGAAGCAGCGATGTAAGAGAAACACACCGATGGGTTGCCTCCTGCACACCACCCCGACCAGGGCCTGAGCCGGGGAGGAGCCTGCAACCGAGGTCCGTGCCCTTGACCGGAATCGAACCCAGGACCCTTCGGTCCGCAGCCCGATGCTCTATCCACCGAGCCACACCGGCCAGGGCTCTTTATTTATTTATTTATTTTTAAAAATATATTTTATTGATTTTTTACAGAGAGGAAGGGAGAGGGATAGAGAGTTAGAAACATCGATGAGAGAGAAACATCGATCAGCTGCCTCCTGCACACCCCCCACTGGGGATGAGCCCGCAACCAAGGTACATGCCCCTGACCGGAATCGAACCCGGGACCCTTCAGTCCGCAGGCCGATGCTCTATCCACTGAGCCAAACCAGTTTAGGCTATTTTTTTCTTATAAATATATTTTTATCAAACTCAGAGAGGAAGGGAGAGGGAGAGAGAGAGAGAGAATCATGGACTGGCTGCCTCCTGCATGCCCCCTACTGGGGATCAAGCCCACCACCCAGGCCTGTGCCCTTGACCGGGAATCGAACCGTGACCTCCTGGTTCCTTGGTCGACGCTCAGCCACTGAGCCACGCGGGCTGGGCAGTGGGTCCCGCTCTGACTCCGTGTCTCCCTAGACCTCAGTCTCCCACCAGGAGCGGCCGGCTGAGGACGCAGGCCTGGGCGCCCCCCCCCCCCCGCCCCCGCCTCTGGTGACGTGGACACACCCACTCCCCGGCCCCCCCCTCCCGGCCCCCCCGAAGGCATTTCATCCTCCGCTGCCTGGCACCCCGCTGACAGGGAAGGAGCGGAGCCTGCTCCCCGGGGCCCCACCCCCAAGGCTTCTGCCCAACCTGTCGGGCAGGTGTGTCTGGCTCGGAGCCAGTGGGAGCCGCCAACTCACTTACGGGAAGGAAGGATGTAAACAGAGGACAAGGGGCAGGTGGAGGACAAAGGTGGCCTCCCTCAGCCTGAGTCTGCTCCCTTCTCGGCCCAGCGGCCGGCACCCCGGGACGGGGACCCAGACTGCCCCCGGAGCCCAGCACGCAGCGCCCCGAGCTCCCCCATGGCCCCCGCCAGGACTCCCCCTTCGCCTCCCCTGGGCGGCCCGGCCCCTCGGTCCCCCTCCCAGCCAGATCTCTGCCCCGGGGGAGGCCCTGTGGCTCAGCCCATGGACAGGACACAGCCCCAGGGCACCAGGGGCTCAGGCCCTGGCCAGAGGGTGGCATGGGGCCGCCCGGAGGGGAGGGGGCACGTTAGGGCTGGTTTTCCATGACGAGGAGAGGAGAGGAGGAGGAGGGGGAGGAGGACAGGAGGCCCGGGATGTCCGGGGGGCCTCAGCCACGATCCCCTGGGAGTCTCCCTGCCTCCAGGGTCAATGCACGGAAGATGCCTCTGAGGACTGGGCCCCAGGAAAGGCAGGGAGGCCATGCATTCCGCGAGGAGGCATCGGCTACCCCCACGCCCAGGGCCCGCTCCTCAGGGAGCAGAGACCCTGCCTGCCCACGCGCGCCTCCTGGTCGCAGGACAAGGGGCGTGAAAAGAAATGCATCGCCCTCACCAGTGTGGCTCCGTGGATAGAGCGTCGGCCTGCAGACTGGAGGGTCCCGGGTTCGATTCCGGTCAAGGGCATGTACCTTGGTTGTGGGCACATCCCCAGTGGGAGGTGTGCAGGAGGCAGCTGATGGATGTTTCTCTCTCATCGATGTTTCTAGCTCTCTATCCCTCTCCCTGCCTCTCTGTAAAAAATCAATAAAATATATTTTTTTTAAAAAAGAAAGAAATGCATCGAGCCCGGCTGCTGTGGCTCAGCGGTTTAGCATCGACCTAGGAACCAGGAGGTCAGAGTTCGATTCCCTGTCAGGGCACATGCCCGGGTTGTGGGCTCCATCCCCAGTAGGGGGCGCGCAGGAGGCAGCCGATCCATGATTGTCTCTCATCATGGATGTCTCTCTCTCTCTCTCCCTCCTTTCCTCTCTGAAATTATAATAAAAATAGATTTAAAAGAAAAAGAAGAAAGCACAGTCTGGGGTCTGCAGAGGCACCAGATGACTCACGATGGGAGACCCTGTGTCTGGGAGAGACAAGCCCAGAGCCCAGAACCGAGTGGCCCGGGAGCCGGGAGCCCTGTCCTGCAGGACCAGGAGGACGGAGCCCGCAGGCAGGGGTGGGCGGGGCCACACGTAAGCTCCGCCCCCAAGACCAAGCAGGTGTCCTCCCTGGGCTCCTGGGAGACTTTGGACTCGGCTGGCCGTCCCCTTGGTGAGCGCCTGGTGGGCAGGGGGGGCTCGGCCGGCTGGCGACACCTCCAGAGAGGAGGCCCTGGCCCCTCGCCACGCCGCGGCGCCATCCTCTCCCGCATGTCCGACGGGGCAGGGCCCGAGCAAAGGCATCCAGGGATGGCCACTCGCTGCTGACCCACATCCACCGAGTGGCCAGATGATGATGATCTCTGAACGCACAATAATCTGGCCACTCAGTGTCTATCCTATAGAATAAAAGGCTGATATGCAAATTGTCCCCTCAACCAGGAGTTCGACCAGCAGGCAGGCCGGCCAACCGCCCATGTCCCCTCCCCCTGGCCAGGCTGGCCGGACCCCACCCATGCATGAATTCATACATCAGGTCTCTAAGATATATATATATGTATACATACACACACACACACACACACACACACACACACACACACTGAATGGCCAGATTATTACACGTTCAGAGATCATCATCATCTGGCCACTCCGTGTATGTCCAGGAAGCGATGACCGGGTGAGCCATATCTCCAGGAGCTGAGCCAGTCGGGGAGACCCTACTCAGGGCAGGATCCGCGCACGGAGGGGACCCCTTATTATTTTTAAAAAATATTTTTATTGATTTCAGAGCCGGAGAGAGAGAAAGAAACATCCATGATGAGAGAGAACCATTGATTGGCTGCCTCCTGCATACGCTCAACCCCTGAGTCACACACACACCCCTGTTTTTTTTTTAATCCTCATCCGAGGATATGCCCATTGACCTTAGAGAGAGAGAGGGGGGAAAGGAGAGGGAGGAAGAGAGAGAGAGAGAAACATTGATGTGAGAGGGAACATCGATGGGCTGCCTTCTGCAGGAGCCACGACCAGGGGTGGTATCCACGCCCCAGGGTGTGTGCCCTGACGGGGAATTGAACCGGCCACCTCTCAGTATAGGGGCCGGCACGCCCACCAACTGAGCCGCCTGGCTGGGGTTGTTTTTTTGTTGTTGTTATTGTTGTTTTTATTTCTAATGCATTGATTTCTGTTCATATACTTTTTTATGGATGTCAGAGAGGAAGGGAGAGGGAGAGAGAAATGGAAACCTCCACGATGAGAGAGAATCCTGGATCGGCTGCCTCCTGCACGCCCCGCACTGGGGATCGAGCCCACACCCCGGGCCTGTGCCCTTGACCGGGAATCGAACCCGGGGCCCTTCCGTCCGCCAGGCCGACGCGCTCTGTCCACTGAGCCACACCAGCCAGGGCCACTTTTTTTTTTTTTAATTTTTTTTTTTAACAAATGTTTCCAAAATAGAACAAGTGTCCGTCTTCTCCTTTGTTCTAAGAGCAATGCAGGCGTTCGGTGAGAGACACTTCAGGCCACACAGAAAGCCTGCTCCCACCCCCCCAGGCACCGGGCCTCTCCCCCGCTGCTTTCCACGCACACCCACGCCTCAGTCACCCCTCCCCTTCCAAACCGACGTCGGGACATCCCCGCCGGCTGCCGTATAACCAGCCCCCCCGCTTAACCGCGTCTCGCAAACCACACTCCACGTCTCCGCGTAGCCAGACACCCTTCTTTTGAAGTTGCTTAAACTGATTTTAGACAGAGGAAGGGAGACGGAGGGAGAGGGAAACATCGATCGGTTGCCTCCTGCCCGCACCCCGACCGGGGATCGAACCAGCAACCCGGCCATGTGCCGGGCCAGCGGCCTTCTGGTGCACAAGACGACGCCCAACCGCCGGAGCCGCCACCCCGGTCCGGCTCCAAGCATTTCCTTTGGAAAACTTCTCAGACACGAACTTGCTTCGTGAAAAAGGTCCCCGTGTTTTTGTTTTTTTAAATATATTTTATTGATTTTTTTACAGAGAGGAAGGGAGAGGGAAAGAGAGTTAGAAACATCAATGAGAGAGAAACATCGACCAGCCGCCTCCTGCACACCCCCCACCGGGGATGTGTCCGCAACCAAGGTACCTGCCCTTGACCGGAATCGAACCTGGGACCCTTGAGTCCGCAGGCCGACGCTCTATCCACTGAGCCACACCGGTTTCGGCGTGTTTTTGTTTTTTTAAATAAATCGTTTTTTATTGATGTCAGAGAGGAAGGGGGAGAGAGAGAGATAGAAACATCCACGATGAGAGAATCATGGGTCGGCTGCCTCCTGCACACGCCCTGCACCGGGCATGTGCCCTGGACCGGAACCGAACCGGGGACCCTTCCAGTCCACAGGCCAACGCGCTATCCACTGAGCCACACCAGCTAGGACCGTGCCTTGGGACAGTGTGTCCCCCGGCACACACCTGGGCCGAGGGCGTGGGGCCGGCCTCACCCGCTCCGGCCGTCGGGAGAGCTCTCTCCACACGGTGATGCTGGAAAGTCGGTCCCTCCCAGCGTCAGCATCAGCTCACGTTTCAAACAATTCCCCTTCGGAGCGTCTCGTTCCTCGAACCCAGCCCTCGCCAGCCAGCAGCAGCGGCCCCTCTGGGCCGGACACCAGCGGAGGGGACCGGGCCTGGGCGGGCAGGGCGCTAAATCCCAGCATGCCTTGCAGGCACCGGGGAGGATGAGGGTGGACAAAGGATGCGGGACTGTCCCTGGGTCCCCGGAGGCTGGCAGGTGTGGAGCTGGGCAGGTGAGGCTGAGTCACGAGGGGCCTGGGCGTGGCTGCTTGGACCCGCGCCAGAGTTGACGCGAAGGTTCCAGTAACGGGTGCTGAGCTGAGCTAATTGCTGCCGCCGCCCTGGCCCGCCCTGCACGTAGCAGGGGGCAGGGAGAGGGGGGAGGGGAGGGAGGGGAGGGAGGGGAGGGAGGGGAGGGGTGGAGAGAGAAGAGGAGGAGGGAGGAGGGGGGAGGCAGGGCGGAGGGGGATGCATAAGATGAGGGGATACTCCTAACAGGTGATTTTTTTTTTAAAAAAAATGCATTTTTACTGATTTCAGGGAGGAAGGGAGAGGGAGAGCGAGATGGAAACATCCATGATGAGAGAGACACATCGATCGGCTGCCTCCTGCGCGCCCCGCACTGGGGATCAAGCCCACGACCCGGGCGTGTGCCCTTGACCGGAATGGGACCGCGACCTCCTGGTTTCTAGACCGACGCTCAACCGCGGAGCCACGCCGGCCGGGCCTCAGATAGGCTTAGGAAGATCTCAGAACCGGGAAACCCACTCTCGTCCCCGGAACCAGACCTAATGGAACCAGCACCCCAGGCATGTCTGTCTGTCCGTCCGTCCGTCCGCGGGGCCTTCTCCAATGCGGGGCGCGTGGTGGGTGCCGGCGCCGCTCAGAGCAGAGCCGGGGGTGGGCTGAGGGAGGGGGTTCCAGCTGAGCTGCTCCCCAACCTCCCTGAACCCTCAGCTTCCCGTGGCCCGAGGGGTCGAGGGGCCGAGGGGTCGAAGGGTCGGCCTGCCTTGCAGACCTGCTGGGGGCTCTATGTAGGGGTTTGTTCAGGCTCCAGCCTCGTCTCACTGCAGCCCTGCATGTCCCCTTCCTCCCGAGTTCCTTTGCTGGGCAGGGAGTCTGGGGGCGCGGGGCAGGGAGCAGCACCCAGCTCACCGGGAGATGAGGAAGGAATGCGTGATGGACGGCAAGCGCTCGCCTGGCACGCTGCTTGACATCCAGCAGGTGCTCAGTAAGGGGCCTGCTGCCCAGCCATGTAGATCGACAGGTGAGCGTCGAACTAGGAACCAAGAGGCCGACGGTTCAATTCCCGGTCAGGGCATAAGACTGGGTTGGGTTGTGGGCTCGAACCCTCGTGGGGCGGCGGGGGGCGGGGGGGGGCGCGTGCAGGAGGCAGCTGATCGACGATGTTTCTCATTGATGTTTCTCTCTAGCCCTCTCCCTTCCTTTCTCTCTAAACTATATTTTTAAAAAATGAATTGGCGGCGGGGGGGGGGGGGGCGGGGGCGGGCAGCTGCTGTGTGACTTTGAGCAAGTCTCCTTCTCTGAGCCTCGGTTTGCTCGTCTGTAAAATGGGCTCGGGTACCTGGATCTGGGAGTCTGAGCTGCCAATCCCGGTTCGATGGGAAAGGGCTAGTTGAGGGTCGGTTCTTCCTGCAGAGACTCGTTCAGGGAAGACGTACAGGAAGTGCTGGTGCAGGGCGAGTAGGTTCTGCCAAGCCGAGCGGGACCCAGGTGGACCAGGCTGCCGGCCAGCGGCGGCCTCCGTACGTGGTCAGGGCCGTGGCCCCTCGCAGCCCGCCCTGGGGAAGGGGCTGGCCGGGGTCCAGACACGTGAGATCCGCCACATCCTCTGATGTCTCCCGAGAAGGCACAGACCTGTTATTCTCTGGGACAGAGATTTTAAAACCTGGGCACCTTCCTCCTCCGTGGCCTCCGTCCCTGGGAGGCCAGGCCAGGCTTGAGGGAGAGAGTCCGCTGGACCCCAGGCAGGAGCTGAGCAGGTTAATAAAGGGCTGGGCCAGCAAGCCTGGAGGGCTGCGTGTGTGACTGTGTGAGTGCATGCGTGTGTGACCTATGTGTGAGTGTGCATGTGTGCACACACACGTGTGTGTGACTGTGTATGGCTGTGAATGTGACTGGTGTATGTACATGTTGTAACTATAATGTGTGAGTGCATGTGTGTGACCTATGTGCGAGTGTGCATGTGTGTACATACACATGTGTGACTGTGTATGGCTGTGAATGTGACTGTTGTGTGCACATGTTGTAACTGTCATGTGTGAGTGCACATGTGAGTGCACAGGGGCGGGGGTGGTGGGGCAGAGAGCCACCGGCTGTTGAACAAGTCTTTGCCGGCACCTGCTCTGAGGGGCCGAGGTGCGTGAGCCCGTCTCTGCCCAGGTCAGGGGTGCTGTCGACGGGGGAGGGAGAAGCGTGGTCACACGCCACCGGGATGGACGGCAGACTGAAACAA
Source organism: Cnephaeus nilssonii (assembly GCF_951640355.1). NCBI lineage: Eukaryota > Metazoa > Chordata > Mammalia > Chiroptera > Vespertilionidae > Cnephaeus > Cnephaeus nilssonii. The sequence continues at coordinate 19,479,470 of NC_137094.1, read as the reverse complement.
ACCCTCAAAACACAACCACGGACCGACCAGGCCCAGGCGAGCAGGTCAGGCCAGTTCCCCCTGAACTGGGTGGAGGGAGGGCCGGGGGAGAATCCGGGAATATTCCCCGGAGGCCCGAGGGCAGGCACACCCAAGGGCGGAGGGGTGACCTCCCGGTGACCTGCCCGGCAGCACCAGATCTCACCGGAGCAGATAAGAGCTGACCAGCTGCTCGGGGCAGGACCGAAACAGCCCGGCCACACCCAGGGAGAGGCCGCCGGGGAGAGGGGCCTGCAGAGGCTGCTGAGCCGGGCCGAGGGGAGGAAGGGGGCTGCCCCCAGCAGAGGGTGCCCAGGACGGGTGGGGTGTGGGGGGAGGGGGAGAAAGGCCAGCCCACGGCGAGCACCCACCCGGCTCGGCAGGGTCCTGGGGACGAGAGGGGCAGAGGCATCTTAAGAAACATGTCCTGCCCCGGCCGGTGTGGCTCTGTGGATAGAGCTCTGGCCTGCAGACCAAAGGGTCCCGGGTTCGATTCCGGTCGAGGGCACGTCCCTCCGGTTGCAGGCTCCTCCCCGGCCTGGGCCCTGGTCAGGGGCGTGCAGGAGGCAGCCCATCCATGGATGTCTCTCACATCGATGTCTCTGTCTCTCCCTCTCTCTTCCACTCTCTCTAAAAATCCATGGGAAAATATCCTCGGGGGAGGATGGAAAAGGAGAAACATGTCCCTCTGGGGGAGCTGGGGACCCCTCCCGGGGCCACGGCGGGGGGCCGGGGCTGCCCCTGGGCTCCCCCCTGCAGGCAGGATCCCGGCTCCGGTCCCCTCCTCACCGGCAGTGACCTTGGGCCCGCCCCGTCTCCTCAGGGCTGGGGTGCGCAACAGCCGCGATAATGGGGCGAGGAAAGCACCTCGTAAACCGAAAGGGGACGAAGGTCAGCGTGGAGCCGGGCGGCGCCTCCCTCTGGCCGGTTTCCCGCGCACCGTGGGCCCCGAGCGCAGGGGGGCTGGAGGCGGGCGGGGTGCCTGCGCCCTGGGTCCCCATGTGTATCCTCCTGTCTTGGCAACCAGCAGGGTGACCCCGAGGTGACGTGGGTGCAGACATGAGCTCGGTGCCAGCACGTGGGGCTTTGCAGGTGGGGGACGCTGCTGAGAAGTGGTCCGTCCCGGGCGTGGCCTGGCCGGCTCAGGAGCCAGGTGTGTCTGGGGTGAAGCCCAGGTCCATCACCTCGGGAGTCACTTGTACACTCAGAGGCACACACCTTCTGTGGGCTGCAGGGGTTCTGGGGTTCACACAATCCCTTCTGTCCAGCCTCCCCCCCCACTTCCCCGCTGTCCTATTCCTGTAGCCAGTGGTCGGCAAACCGCGGCTCTCGAGCCACAGGCGGCTCTTTGGCCCCTTGAGGGTGGCTCTTCCACAAAATACCACGGCCTAGGTGAGTCTATGTTGAAGAAGTGGCGTTAGAAGAGGTTTAAGTTTAAAAAATGTGGGTCTCCAAAGAAATTTCAATCGTTGTGCTGTTGATATTTGGCTCTGCTGACTAATGAGTTTGCCGACCACTGGTGCAGACCAAGCCCCCCCTCCTCGCACACACACACTCGAACACACGCACACCGCATGCACACACATTCCCATGCACACACACGCACACACCTTCCCCTCAGAGCCCTGCCCTCCTGCCCCACATCCCTCCGGTGAATCCTCCGCCTCGCAGACATCCGACAGGGGCTGACGGTGGGCGCCCTGGAGTCCGCCGCCTCCAACTGCAGGGATGTCCCCGGAGGAAGCTACGTGCCGGGGACCAGTCTGTGCGCCGCCCCGTGGCGCTGTCCCTGTGCCGACGACGCAACAGCCCGGGGCCGGCTGAGCACGAGGTCAGGGGGCCAAGCCCCGCGGCCGTGCCCTGGCGCGCTGAGCCTCACCCTCTGCATCTGTGAAACGGGCCTGGCACCCGGGATTCCGAACGGCCGTCGCCGAGTCCGCGTCCCATGACGAGCCGGACAGACACTCCACTCGCAGCCAGCGTGGCGGGAAGGCGGACGCGCCTCCTCCACACGCACGCCTCGAACTCCTACCACGTCAGCTGGGCCCCCCCTCCCAGCAGCCCGAAGGGGCCCAACGTGGCTCACGCAGCCCCGTGTCCGGGCAGCACCGGCCCAGCTCGGCCCGTGGAGCTCCCGTCCCGACAGCCTCTTCCCCCCGAACGGGGTCCTCTTTCCTCCCGGCCCCCAGCCGGCGTGTCCCTAACCAGCCCTCCTGGCTCTGGGACCCCCCCCACCCCACACGCCTGCCTCCGCCTCCCCCTCTGGCCTGCAGGCCCGTCGTCCCCTCCTCCACCCATGACCTGAACGGGTGCCCGTGTCCTCGTCCGCATCCCGTGCACAGGGCGTGAGACAGCGGTTACAAAAAGCTCAGAAGGCACTTTATTGGGGGGTTCTCTGTGCCCCGCTCAGGAGCCGGACCATCCTGAGCGTCAGGCACCCCTGCCCCCCTGCTGGCCCAGCCCAGGGCCGAGAGCGGTCAGGGGGACGTCTTAGAAAAAATAGACCTGTCTGTGCACCTGGCACATCTAAGGCACATAAATTAGGGCGTGCTCTGACCCCCGCCCGCGGAGTCCACGCACTGGGAGGGAGGCGGGCCGGTCCGGGGCGGAGTCCCCTGGTTCCCGGCGCCCTGGGCCTCCCCGCCTCCCAGCCTCCGTCCGGCACCCGCAGGAGGAAGGCGGCGTCGGCGGCCTGGTCCGGACTGGGCGTCCGGAGGCCCCGAAGAGGCCACACGTGCAAATTGTCACCGGAAACAAGTCACTTCACACCCAGAGCTTGTAACTCCACGAGTCGGCGGCGGCGAGGAGGCCCGGGCCTCTGCTTCCCCCACAGAACAGTCCTCCCCGTCGGCCCACCGATCGGGGCCACGCCTCCAGTCCACGCGTCTGACTCGGGTCCACTCGGACCCTCAGTTCCGACTCCCGACCTCCTCCTCCTTCCAGCCACTGGAGTTCTTGCCGAACTTGTAGACGAGCCTCCGGCCGTCCACGCGCTCCAGGATCTCCCGTTTGTAGTAGTACCTGAGCGGACACGGGGGGTCAGAGGGGCCCGGGCAGGGCACGCCCCCAGAGCCCAGCCCCCCTGGCTGCCAGCCCCCCCAACCTGAGCTTAGAATTGCATTCTACCTACGGCTCTGCCTGGGCTTCTCACGAACCCACATCCTTCAGGCCCAGAGACGAGCAACGTGGCCGTTTCAACTGGGCACAGGTTTGGGGCGTTCGGGTCAATAATGACCTCTGAGGCCCAGCTGTGAAGAAGGCTCAGGGGCTGAGCGTCGGCCTATGAACCAGGAGGTCAGGGTTCGATTCCCGGTCAGGGCACACGCCCGGGTGGTGGGCTCCATCCCCGGTGGGGAGGGGTGTGTGCGGGAGGCGGCCGATCCGTGATCGAACCCTACACCCTTCCTCCGGGTCACCGTCTACCCCTCAAAGTCGGCGGAACGCTGTGGCCCAGGCCCCAGGCGGCCGCGCTGGGAGCCCCCCCCCGCCCCGTCCCCCCGTCCCCCCCCCCCCGTCCCCCCGCGGTGCCCGCGGGCAGCCTCACCTCATGGCCCGGCTCAGCTTCTCGTAGGTCATGCTGCTGTTCTTCTTCTTCTGGCCCCAGAGCTGGGCCACGGCCTCGGAGCGCAGGAACCTGAACACGCCCTCCTGCCGGTTCTCCCACGTCATCAGGCCCTCGTGCCGCTCCGGGTGCAGGAGGATGTCCCGGATGAACTCCCACAGGTGGGTGCCTCTGGGGGCTGCAGGCCCACGGGCCGTCAGCTGCAGCCAGGGCACCCTGCCCGCCCGCCGGACCCGCGACCCGCACACCCCCCCGCCCCCCAGCGCCGTGGGCCTGGGAGGGTGCTTTCCCGCTCCAATACTAGACACAAGAGGGACTGACACGCGTCCCCCCAACAGCTGGTGACACTCAGCAACTAAGGGACCCCCAGAGCTGGTCCCGCTCGGGGGGGGGGGGGGGGGGACAGGGGCCAGCTCCCCGGGAACCACACCCCCGGGGACGGGAAGGAACAGCCGGGCCGGGCTCACCGTGCTTGCTCTTCCGGCCCTCGGCGCCGTCCCGGGCGTCCCGGCTCAGCTTCCGCGGCCGGCCCCGCTTACGCTTCCCGTGCTTGGGGTCCCCCTTCTTGTCGTCGGGGAAGTCGGCTGTGGCCAGAGGAAGTCGGGGGGCAGGTCAGGGGGCAGGTCAGGAGTGAGGGGTCAGGGGTCGGGGGTCGGGGGGCGGCCTCCACTCACCCCTGGAGAAGAGCTTGCTGTCCCTGGGGTCCAGGTCCATGTCGCTGCCCCCCGAGTCGGAGTGGGAGCACCCCGAGGCACCAGTCCCTGGGGGGGGGGAGGCGGGTCCGAGTGAGTCCCTCACCGCCCACACGCTCCGCGGACACGGACGCGGACACGCTGCCCAGCCGGCCGGCCTCTGGCAGAGCGGGGAGCCGGGGGCGGGGACACGGGGGGGGGGGTGCCGCCCGGGGAGCCCTCACCTGCCGTGGAGCCAGCGGAGCCGTCTGAGCCGCCCGGGGACGGGGCCCCCGCGCCGTAGCCGCCGGCGTGGTAGGGGCTGGGCTGCAGGCCGTCCTCCGGCGTCTCCGGGCCGAAGGGGCTGCCCTGGTCTGGGAGGAGGTGAGAGTTCAGACCGGGCGGGAGGGACGGGCAGGCCAGGCGGGGCCACCAGACGAGTGACCTGCTGACCGTTCCGGCTGGGAGACAGGTGTGGGGGGCGGGGCAGAGGGATCGGCGGGCGGGGGGGGGGCGGGTGCTCACCAAAGGGGCCGGGGTCCCCCAGCGTCTCCTGGAACGAGGTGCTGTCCTGCTCCAGGAGGTCGATGATCCAGCTGAGCTCGTCCGGGAAGCTGGACGCTGAGGGGGGAGGCAGGTCAGAGCCCGCTGCCCCCCCTTCCCCTCCCCCGGGGGCTCCACTGGGGCCGCCCATGGCCCCGGGCCCTCCGTCCGTCCCAGTCCCGTGGACCCCAGACCTCACCGGGACGCGGGGACCACCCTCGGCCCAGCCTCCCAGACTGAGAGCAGACCCCCAATCCCGCCCGCACCCACAGTCCCGTGGACCCCGGACTCGGGGTTCCCCCCCCCCCCCCGCACTCACTGAGGTCCCACAGCTGGGCGTAGAGCTGGTCGCCCAGCGGCCCGAAGACCCGCCGCAGCTCCTCGGGCGCGCAGCTGCAGAGCGCCGCCCCGTCCATGTCGCAGCGCGAGAAGTCGATGGTGCTGGCGTCAAACTTGTGCTTCTCCACCTGGTAGCTGATCCAGTCGAGCACCTGGGCCTTCGACCAGAACTGGGGCTGCTCCCGCGACCAGCTGGCCTTCTCTGGGGGGGAGGTGGGCACACGAGGGTCAGCCGCCACCGCAGACTCCATCCTGGACAGGACAGGGTTCGCGCCCTCGCCCGGCACCGCCACGCTAACCCCCTCCCGGGATGGGATAGGACGGGGTTCGCGCCCTCGCCCAGCACCGCCACGCTGACCCCCTCCCGGGATGGGATAGGACGGGGTTCGCGCCCTCGCCCAGCACCGCCACGCTGACCCCCTCCCGGGATGGGATAGGACGGGGTTCGCGCCCTCGCCCAGCACCGCCACGCTAACCCACTCCCGTGACTGGGTTCGCGCCCTCGCCCGGGCACCACCACGCTAACCCACTCCCGTGACTGGGTTCGCGCCCTCGCCCGGGCACCGCCACGCTAACCCACTCCCGTGACTGGGTTCGCGCCCTCGCCCGGGCACCGCCACGCTAACCCACTCCCGTGACTGGGTTCGCGCCCTCGCCCGGGCACCACCACGCTAACCCACTCCCGTGACTGGGTTCGCGCCCTCGCCCGGGCACCACCACGCTAACCCACTCCCGTGACTGGGTTCGCGCCCTCGCCCGGGCACCACCACGCTAACCCACTCCCGTGACTGGGTTCGCGCCCTCGCCCGGCACCGCCACGCTAACCCACTCCCGTGACTGGGTTCGCGCCCTCGCCCGGGCACCACCACGCTAACCCCCTCCCGTGACTGGGTTCGCGCCCTCGCCCGGCACGGCCACGCTAACCCACTCCCGGGCCCGGTTCACGCCCTCGCCCGGCACCGCCACGCTAACCCCCCTCCCGGGCCCGGTTCGCGCCCTCGCCCGGCACCGCCACGCTAACCCCCCTCCCGGGCCCGGTTCGCGCCCTCGCCCGGCACCGCCACGCTAACCCCCCTCCCGGGCCCGGTTCGCGCCCTCGCCCGGCACCGCCACGCTAACCCCCTCCCGGGCCCGGTTCACGCCCTCGCCCGGCACCGCCACCTCAGCGAGTCCCCAGCAAGAGGCGCACCTTCTGCCTGACCCCAGCCACCTGACCTCAGGGGACCCCTCTCCACAGTCGCACCCCCCAGACCCACCTGGGCCCCCGGGCGGCATCTGGGGGTTGCTCAGGGACAGCGCGAGGTCGTCGGCCCCGAAGGCGGCGGCGGCGGCGGCGGTCGGGGGGGCCGGGGCCGGGGCGGGGTCCTCGGGGCTGTACATGGCGCTGAAGTAGTTGCTGAAGACGTTGCTGATCTCACAGGCGGCGGCCATGGGCTCCTGGGCAGAGGGGGCAGGTGAAGCCCGGGCTCCCCCCGTCCTGCAGCGACTGGGGTCCCGGGAAGCCTGGGGGGGCCATGGAGGCCCCCGTTTTTCAGGACACCCCATCTTTACGTCGGGCCTCTTGATCTTAGAAGGTGCTGGGGGACCCCCGGGCCCCGGCTGGGCTCCCGCCTGGGCCCTTGCGTGGGGCTGACAACGTCGTAGCCACCGTCCCCCTCGGCTCTGGGACCCTCAGGACACCCTGCTCCCCGGCACCCCGCACACCTGCTGGGGACTCCAGAACCAGAACCCACCGTTTCCGGCCCAGGCTCGAAGGTGGGGACCTACCGAAGCGGCGGTGCGGGCAGGCGGGCGCGGCGGGCTGGGGCGGGTGCGCAGGCGGGACCGCGGGTGCCAATACCGCAGGAGGCAAACCTGAGCAGGTACTGCGGCCGCGGCGCCCGCCCGCGCACCTAAATAGGCCTGGGAGCCCCGCCTCGCCGGCCGCGCCAGCCTCCGGAGCGGGGCCACCTGAGCTGGCGGCTCATTGGACCAGGGGATTTCCTGGCCTTTCGGCCGGGCGCCCGGCCCCGACTGATTTGCATATTCTGTGCCACTTGGCCCGGGCCCGACCCGGGATGCTGGGAAGTCAGGCCCGGCTGGTTTAATGATTGTCAGACGGCTGTCCCGCGCCCTCCGGGGCCGGGCACAGGGCACCGGCCTGGGCGGCCGGCAGCGGGAGGGTCGCCCAGGGGGGGTCGCTCTGCACTTCCCACCGGCCACCCTCAGGCTCAGAAGTTCCTCCAGGGGGTGGGGACGGTCGTGGAGGGGCTGGCGAGGGGGCAGGGTACCCCTGGGGGACATGGGCCCCAAGGGGGGCTAAGCCCCCAGCATCTGGGCATCTGGGGGGCCACGTGGGGAGAGAGGACCCCGAGGTTCAGGCGCCCAGGGGGCATTCGCGGGGAACAGGCTGCTCCCCCGGCGCTGCCCAGCTCCCTGACGTGTGGCTCCCAGCGGCCCAGCCCGAGGGCCCGTTTGCTGACACCCGTTTTCCCCGCCGGCCGGGACCCCGTCCACGTATCAGCTGTGGCAGCCACGTCTGACCAGAGCCAGCCCGCCGCCCAGGCAGTGGACGGTGCAGGAACCCACCTGGTCACCCCGTCTACGGTCTCCTCACCTGCCGCTCACCGGCACCTCTGCTGCCCCCTACTGGCCAGAGCCCGAATACCGGTGTCCGTCATTCCAAGGCCAAAAGGGGATGCTTGGTGTTTACCTTGAACGTGGTCCCCCTTCATCTTCCCTCGTCCCCACTTTGTGTGTTTTTAATGTATTTTTATTGATTTCAGAGCAGAGGGGGAGGGGGAGAGGGAGAGAGAGAGAAACATCGATGATGAGAGAGACTCATGGATCGGCTGCCTCCAGCACGCCCCCCATGCTGGGGATGGAGCCCACAACCCGGGCAGGTGCCCTGACGGGAACTGAACCGTGACCTCCTGGCTCCTGGCTCACCCACTGAGCCACCCTGGCGGGCGGTCACCCCCACTTTGTAGACGAGAAATTGCAGCTCAGAGCCCAGGCCACAAGGAGCTGGTGAAGTGGTGGGGCTGAGAGTTGAGGCCACTGACGGGGCTCCTGCCCGGCACACGCCTCCTGGCTCCAGGACCCCCCCACATCCCCCCGTGCTCAGCTCCGTGGGCTCTGTGATGTCCTCGTGCCTGTGGTTTTCTATAGGCCCTGCCCGAGCTGGTTTGCTCAGTGGTTAGTGTCAGTCCAACGACCCAGAATAGCAGGTTCGACTCCCGGTCAAGGGCATGGACATCCGTCGCAGGACCGACCGATCCCCGACCCCATAGGGGTGCGTCTGTGAGGCAACCAATGGCTATGTCTCTCTCTCTCCCTCCCACCACTCTATCTCTAAAAAAAATCAATGTAAAAACACCCTCGGGTGAGGATTTAAACACACACAAATGGCCCGTGTCCTACAGACCATCCCCATTGAGACCCTGGGCGGGAGGGGGGGGGGCGGGGCGAGGTGGGATGATGGAGCAGGAGGCGTGCTTTCTGGCTTCTCCCCAACTGTGATTCTGCACCTCAGTTTCCCCATCTCTAAAAGCAAGGTTTAGCCCGGCTGGTGTGGCTCCGGGGTTGAGCGTCGACCTATGAGCCAGGAGGTCAGGGTTCGATTCCTGGTCAGGGCACAGGCCTGGGTTGCGGGCTCGATCCCCAGTGGGGGGCGTGCAGGCGGCAGCCGATCCATGATTCTCTCTCCTCATGGATGTTTCTATCTCTCTCTCCCTCTCTGAAATCAATAAAAATATATATTTTTTAAATAAAAGCGAGGTGGCTTGGACTTAACCCCAGGTCTCTCCCAGCGTCTGCCTCTTGACGGAGCTGTGACGTGGGCCCGGCCCTCACCCTCCGGCTCCTCCGTCACTGCCCAGCAGGGGGGCCCAGGGCCCAGGGCAGCCGGGGGTGCAGGTGCAGCGTCACTCCAAGGGGGGTGCCCCCGCCCCCCCCCCCAGCTGCCCTCTCTAACTCGGGAGTCCAGCCCAGGGAACCGGCTTCCCGCGCCCCCTTGTGTTGGAAGCTGCCGGGGGCCAGGAGAGGGGGTTCAGTCCCGGGTCTCCCCACGGGGCCAGGGGAGCCAGGCTCTGGATTTTCCCAGCGCCTGGGGGGGCCTCCCCCGCGGGGCAGAGCCCGAGGCGGCTCACCCTCCACCGTCACCAGGAATGCGGCAGAACCAGCTCCCAGCCCGACAGGGCCCTGCGCCCGCCTCGCAGGGAAGACGCCTGGGGACGAGGCTCCCTGGCCTTGAAGGGGCTGCGAGAAACGGGGCCCCTCCCCTCCAAGGACTTATTTTTTAATGTTTTTATTGATGTCAGAGAGGGAGAGTGAGAGAGAAACATCCATGAGGAGAGAGAATCACGGATCCGCTGCCTCCTGCACACCCCCCACTGGGGATGGAGCCCTCACCCCGGGCATGTGCCCTGACCATGGCCTCCTGGTTCCTAGGTCGACGCTCAGCCACGGAGCCACGGCGGCCGGGCCCGGTATTTGTGCCTTCGTAGACGGTGCTGCTGTGAAATGGGCGGAGGCCCAGGACAGTGCCCTGGAGGGAGGGTACGTGGGAGAAGCTTCCAGAACAGAGGTCAGAGGGGCTGTGGGGTGGGGGCGGGGCCTCCTGATGAAAGAGCCACGTCAGGGCCAACGAGCAGACCCAAGGCAGGTGCGGAGCGTCAGGACATCCCTGGACCGTCCGGCCTGCAGCCCGGAGACCAGTCTCCTCGCACCGTGAGGACCGCGTGGGACAGACGCACCCACCACTCCGGCCAGTTACGTGGTTGTAGTCCTCGCTCGCTCTCGCAAAGACCGAGAACAAGTCTCTTTCCTGCCGCGCTGGTTCCTCCCAAGCCCAGGGCAGGACAGGGAGAGGCCTGAGCTGATAACCTCCCCAAGGACAGAGCCATGGCCCGACAGAGCCACAGCCGGGCAGAGCCACAGCCCAACAGAGCCACGGCCGGACACAGCCACAGCCAGACAGAGCCACGGCCGGACACAGCCACAGTCGGGCAGAGCCACAGCCGGACACAGCCACAGCCGGGCAGAGCCACAGCCGGACAGAGCCACAGCCGGGCAGAGCCACAGCCGGGCAGAGCCACGGCCGGACACAGCCACGGCCGGGCACAGCCACAGCCGGGCAGAGCCACGGCCGGGCAGAGCCACGGCCGGACAGAGCCACAGCCGGGCACAGCCACAGCCGGACAGAGCCACGGCCGGGCAGAGCCACGGCCGGGCAGGGCCACAGCCGGGCACGGCCACAGCCGGGCACAGCCACGGCCGGACAGAGCCACGGCCGGGCAGAGCCACAGCCGGGCAGAGCCACAGCCGGACACAGCCACAGCCGGGCACAGCCACAGCCGGACAGAGCCACGGCCGGACAGAGCCACAGCCGGGCAGAGCCACAGCCGGACACAGCCACAGCCGGGCAGAGCCACAGCCGGGCAGAGCCACAGCCGGACACAGCCACAGCCGGGCACAGCCACAGCCGTGGCAGAGTAGGCTCGGGCTCAGGGGTGCCCTGCATGTAAGAAAGGCAACTTAAAAATGTATTTAGCTCTGGCTGGTGTGGCTCAGTGGACAGAGCGTCAGCCTGCAGACCAAAGGGTCCAAGTTCGATTCTAGTCAAGGGCACGTACCTCGGCTGCAGGCTCCTCCCCAGCCCGGGCCTTGGTTAAGGTGCATGCAGGAGGCAACCAATCGATGTGTTTCCCTCCCATCGATGTTTCTCTCTGTCTCTCCCTCTCTCTTCCACTCTCCCTAAACATCAATGGGAAAATATCCTCCAGCGAGGATTAACAAGAAAGGATTTAAATATTTCTTTGCAACCCTCTCCTCCCCCACCCCCGGAGCCCCACGTGGACTCGCTAGCTGCGTAGATCCCCACGTGGAGGCAGGAGGTCAGAACCCAGTCACCAGCCGTGAGGTCACCCAGGCTCAGAGGCGGGCGAGGCCCCGGGCTGGCCGGGAGTCTCTGGAAGGACAAATAAAAGGCACGTCCACACGTCGGCCCGGACGAGACGAGGAACCACCCTGCGGGGGAGGGCAGGGACCGGGGTGCTGCTCCTTTGCCCGCTTCTCCGGGACACGTGATAAACCGTGCGGGACCCCACGCCTCCTGCAGCCGAGCTCCCTGAGGACGGGGACACTGGCCCTCGGGGTCTCCCCAGCGACCGTCCTGGGACACCTGCACAGGGGGCACCGAGGGGAAGGAATTCCGCAGCCCCTCGACCCACAACTCCAGCTTACACACCCGTCACTTAAAAAGATTTATTAAAATGCAGATTCAACCTGAAAAGGGAGCGGCCCAAACGCGGGCGTTTGCACAGAATGCCAAGAACCAGCCAGAGGGCCCGGCCGGCGTGGCTCAGGGACCAGGAGGTCACAGTTCAATTCCCGGTCAGGGCCCAGGCCCAGGATGTGGGCGCGATCCCCTGTGGGGGGTGCAGGAGGCAGCCGATCCATGATGCTTCTCTCTCATCATGGAGTTTCTCTCTCCCCCTCTCCCTTCCTCTCTCTCTAAAAAAAATCATTTAAAAACATATTCCTTTTAAAAACCAGCCAACGGGGAACAGAGTCTCTGCTCTTCCCCACGGAGCAGCCGCACGGAGGGCCGTGGGGGTCTCTGGTCTCGGGGTTAGAGCGGCCCCCACGAGTCACAGACTCGGGCACGGACACCAGACCGTCGAGGGGACGCACCTCAGAGGGGGCTGGAGACGGGACCGGGGCGGAGGGTTCCGGAAGCCGGCACAGTGCGGCACGTGGGGCGGCGCGGGGGCAGCCTCTAGCTGCCCTTGGGCGCCAGGATCTGCTGCACGTAGTGGACCACGTTGCTGTGGAGCTGGGCGGCCGTGGCCGCGAAGGTCTCCTTGGCGAGGGCCCGGGCCGCCTCGCTGCCGCCCACCATGGCGTGGTACAGCGGGAGGGTGTACTTCTGCTTCCCCTGCAGGACACACACACGTGCACACATGCGTGTGGCCGCGTGGCCTGCCCCTGCCCGGGCCGGTGCCCACGGGCCAGCGAGTGCGGAGCGTCCCAGACACGGGCATCGTCTCGGGGCCAAAGGTCCCCACGGAGAAGCCAGCGCTCACCCCGACCCCGGGCAGCAGGGACGCTGGCACCGGACCGGACCGGACAGGCGGGCTCCCCAGAGGCTCGGAGCACAGATGGGGACAGAAGGCCCGCCTGCTGCCAGCCCGTCGGGCTCCGGGGACAGAGCGTCGGCCGCTCTGCAGGGTCCGGTTTGGTTCTGGTGGCAGCTCCCCAGCCCTGGTCGGGGGCGGGGGGGGGGGGGGGGGGGGCGTGCAGGAGGCAACCCATCGACGAGTCTCTGTCACATCGATGTTCCTCCCTGTCCCTCCCCTTCCCTTGCACTCTCTCTGAAAACAATGTAAACATACCCTCGGGTGAGGATTAACCAAAAAGAAAAAAAAGGAAAGAAAGAAATCCCAGGACCCAAACGCACACAATGTGAGTCCCCGAGTCCCCGAAACCCAGAGCCGCAGTGGGGACCTCCCGCCGGGATGCGCTCGGGCACCTGAGGCCTGGCCCGTGCCCAGCAGGCGGCCCCCAGGGGCCTGGGAGGCAGCAGGGTCTGAGCCCTCCCTGCCACAGGCCCCGGGGCACGGACGACATCCTCAGTCACTCACCTTGTCCTTGGGCTGAGGGCAGACCCTCCCCGCGCTCCACCCTTCCCCCTGCTCCAGGGGAAGGCGAGGACCCCGCCAGGGAGCTGCGGGCTGTGGGCCCGGGGACTCGGACCCACCTGGCTCTGCAGGAAGTCCCTGACCTTCCCGAAGTCCTCCTGGAGGTCGTTCTTAAGGACAATCTGGCCCCATCGCAGCCGCAGCTCCGCGTTGCGGGCGCCCGAGACCTTCGGGTACATCGCTCCCAGCTTCCTCACGTTCCCTGGAAAAGAGAGGGGTCGTATCTTTCTAAATATCTACTGTGTATTACTTAGCCTTTTTGTGTATATTTTTTATTGATTTCAGAGGAAGGGAGAGGGAGAGAGAAACATCAATGATGCCCAGCCATCGTGGCTCCATGGCTGAGCGTCGACCTACGAGCCAGGAGGTCACGGTTCAATTCCTGGTCAGGGCACAGGCCCGGGTTGCCAGCTCGATCCCCTGTGTGGGGCGTGCAGGAGGCAGCCGATCCATGATTCTCATCATGGATGTTTCTCTGTTTCTCTCTCCCTCTCTCCCTCTCTCCCCCTCTCTTCCTCTCTGTAATCAATAAAAATGTATTTGGGGGGAGGGGGGGGAGGTGAGGGGGAGAAATCGCCCTTCTTACCGGGCGGCAGAGGGGACTTCTGGAGGACCTTGTCCAGGAAGTACACCAGCTGGTAGGTCTTCCAGGGGGCGATGTCCACGGCCTCGATGGCCGGCACATCCAGCTCCGGGGCCGCCCACAGCTGGGCCAGCTCCTCGGCGGGCTTCATGAGGGCGTCCCCGGGGGACAGGTCCGGGAGGAACGGCGGCCAGCCCGGCGTGTTCAGCCAGCGGTCGAACTCGAAGCCTGGAGACGAGGCGCCACCAGGAGGTGCTGACCTCCCGGCCAGCTCACGGCCCCGGCCCCGGCTTCCGCCGCCCCGTCCCGGCTCCGCCACCCCGTCCCGGCTCCCGCCGCGCCGCCCACCAGCGGGGGCCGGGCCCCTTGCTTCGCCTCGGCACCCGTTCTGTGTGAACCGGGCGAGCCCTGCCTCAGGCGGCGGTGAGGACCGGACACAGACACAGTGGGGAGCTCTGCCCGCGGCCGGCAGCGTGATGAACTCTCATTGGCCGTGGAGGCTCGTGACCTGGAAGGTGGGCCTGGAGGTGGCCGGTGGGTGCTCGGCGGAGCCACCCGGCATCAGGGGTGCTGCCTCCCCAACCCCACGGCGGGGTGGCTCAGGGCTCCAGCGCACGGGGGGTGGGGGGGGGTCCAGCACCCCCTCTCTGATGGGACGGCCTCCTCTCTCAGGCAGCACTGGGCCTTCCCTCCCGGCAAGAGGCAACTCCCTGCTCTGCTCCGGGGCAGGGCTGCGGCCCCTCCTGCCCCCAGGGCTCCAGGCCCAGCCCAGGGTGTGAGCCAGGGTCCAGGTTCCAGGAAAAGGAGGAGGGAAGAGCCTGGGGCCTGGTCTGTTCCCCAGCGCCACCTGCTGGGTGACCTGTGCAGCGTCCTCTGGCCGGACAGCGGGCAGGACGGCCAGATGGTCAGACAGCCCCTGCCTGCTGCCTGGGGGCCGGGCCCTGCTCACCTGGAATGGCGTCCACCTTCCTCATCTTCAGCTCCGGGAAGTACTCCAGGTAGAACTCCAGGAGGTCATCCGCCATGATGCTTTGGAACTTAAACTCATTGACGTAGGCCTGTGGGGAGGAGGTGGGCCTGAGTCCCCAGGTGGGGAGCCGCCTTCACCCCTGACCTCAGCCCCAGCCAGCTCCCCCCCTGGCCTCCCCCCCCCCAGGTACCTTGAGAAACCTGTCGAACTGGTCCTGATCGCCCACCAGGTGGGCCAGGTAGGAGACGAAGCAGAAGCCCTTCTCGTAGGGGGTCTCGTTGTAGGTGTCGTCCGGGTCCACTCCTGGCAGGGGCAGCGGGCGAGGTCTGAGCCTTCGCAACCCGCCCCCTTCGCGGCTGCGCCCGAGCTCCAGGCTCAGCTCAGACGGAAGAGGTCAAAGCAGCCAACCCCCGGGGACAGCGAGACAGGACCCCGGACCCACCCAGGCCTCCCGCAGGCACCTCAGAGGGACCTTAAAGGGCCAGTAACCGTGGCGCCAAGAGGAGAACAAAAAAATCAGCCCTGCCCTGGCCGGTGTGGCTCAGTGGATAGAGCGTCGGCCTGCAGACTGAAGGGTCCTGGGTTCGATTTCGGCCAAAGGCACATGCCCGGGTTGCGGGCTCGATTCCCCCCCCAGTAGAGGACGTGCAGGAGGCAGCCAATCAATGACTCTCTCTCGTCATTGATGTTTCTATCTATCTCCCTTCCTTTCTGAAATCAATAAAAAAATATTTAAAAAAAAAAGAAATCAGCCCTGCCCGGCCGGAGGGCTGGCGTGGCTCCGTGGCTGAGGGTTGACCTATGAACCAGGAGGTCACGGCTCGATTCCGGTCAGGGCACACGTCTGGGTTGGGGTGGTGGGGCAGTCAGGACGCACAGACCCGCAGGACTGAGGTCGGGCTGCAGGGCTTGGCCCCGCCCCGGGGGAGGGTCCTGGGAGCCCACTGACCAATCCCATTTGGGGGAGGGGGTGTCAGAGGGCGGGGCCTCCTGGACCTGGTTCGATCTTCACCCGCAGTTTGTTGAGGGGGTGCTCCTCCCCGGTGACGTCCATGTGCTGGCGGAGCAGCGCCCGCCCCGTGGCGGCCTCCAGGCAGGTGTAGGCAGCGCCTGGACCAGGGAGAGCAGAGACCCCAAGAACGGTCAGCGGTTCAGGCCGGCTGTCCTGACAGGAGGCTGCGCTGCCCCCTGGCGGCCACAGGGAGGAGGACAGACTCCTGAGCTCAAGGCCCTTCCCTAGGGGTGCACTTTGGGTCTCAGAGGGTCACCTGAGCTATGAGAACAGGGCATTTCACTCCACTGTTCATCACACAGGAGCAATATCCCCCGAGACTTTCCCAGCGGGGTCTACGCCGCCTCCTGGCTCCCCCAGTGACTGTGGTGAGAGAGAGAGAGTGTGTGTGTGTGTGTGTGTGTGTGTGTGTGAGGGGGGCGGGGGGCAAGTTCCTAAACCCGCCCAGCCTCAGTCCCACGGGCGCAGCGGGGACCCTAGGTGCTGGCAGGGTTCTCGGTGGCCAGTTAATCCGCAGACGGCCCAGCCGGCATGGCCCCAGTCAGGGCACCTGCCCGGGTTGCGGGCTCGGTCCCCACTGGGGGGCGTGCGGGGAGCAGCCCATCAATGATCCTCTCTCATCGTGGGTGTTCCTGTCTCTCTCCCTCGCCCCTCCTCTCTGACATCAGCACATCGGGGCTCAATTCGAGGTCGGCCGCCCCTGCTGAGGGACCCAGCCGGTTCTCATTCTCTCTGAGCTGGAGGGACCCAGTCGTACATGGGCACTGGGAGACCGCTAAAGGCCGTGCTTCCCCGCGTGACCGTCATAACACGGCTCCTGGGAAACCGCTAAAGGCCCCGCTTCCCTGCATGCCCAGGGGAGTCACGCAGCAGGCAGCCCTTTCTGAGCCCCCCTCCCGGGCACCGCCTCCCCTCTGTGCCGTGTGGACCCCGAAGCCCAGGGGGCCCCGGCCCCAGACGCTCACCGAAGAGGCGCGTGGAGATGCGCCGCTGCGCGTACATGGTGAAGCCCTCGTTGAGCCAGAACTCGCTCCAGCTGGCGTTGGTGACCAGGTTCCCGAACCAGCTGTGCGAGACCTCGTGGATGATGACGTCGGCCAGCGAGCGGTCCCCCGCCAGCAGGCAGGGGGTGACGAAGGTCAGGCAGGGGTTCTCCATGCCCCCGAAGGGGAAGGACGGCGGCATGAAGAGGACGTCGTACCTGGGCGACGCGGGGGCGACGCGGGGGCGTGAGGCCCCGCCTCCCTCCCCGTCCTGGACACGGGACGGGCAGCGAAGGACGGGCCGGGGCTCAGATGGCGCCGGGCTCCTCAGTCGCACGGGCTCACTGGGACTCCCCCTCCTGCCCCCCGTCTGCTCCCCAAAACCTGTCCCCTCTTCTGCTTCCAAGCTGCACCCCCAAGCTCGCCGGGGGCCACGGAGCCATCGCTCTCTTTTTAAAATATCTGTACTGATTTCATAGGTCGATGCTCAGCCGCTGAGCCAGGCCGGCCGGGCTGGGTAAGCTGTTCTAAGGAGCCCTGGGTGCGGGCAGCTTCCAGCAGAAGGGGGGTGGGGTGGGGGGGGGGGTGAGCTGGCAAAGGTCCCGACCTCCGAACTCCGCGACCACCAGGCCCGGTTTTACCGCCCGGGAACGGTCACCGGGCCCCCGCTCTGCACAGGGATCCGGGTCTGGCTCGCCCCTCCCCCTCACCTCCGGGACGGGGCGCTCTGCTCCAGGGAGGGGGGGGGGGGGGGGGGGGAGGGGCTGGGGAGCCGGGGACGTGACCGTCCACAGGAGCCTCACCTGCCCCACACGTAGGGTCCGAAGAGCTTCTCTCCGGCGGCCAGGAACTCCTCGATCACCCCGTCGTACTCCTCCCTGGCAGCCTCGACCAGGCAGGGCTCGGCCCACACCCGGCTCCTAGGGGCGGGCGAGCAGAGAGGCACCGCTGTTCACAGGCCTCCCGAGAGCCCGGAGGACCAGGCTCAGCCTCACGTCGGAGCCAAACGCCAGGGGCAGAGCGGCCAGGAGCCGGAGGCCAGGCCCCACCGAGCACGGCCCGTGGGACGGACGCGGGACCGCGGGAGATTCAGCCCAGCTGCCGGCCGCCGCCGCGGAGGGAGGGCGAGGCTGTGCCCCAGACGCGGGGGCCTCAGCTCCGGGGTGGGGTTGCCTTTTGCTTTAAAGGTCTGAGGGACGGGAGCATATCAGGGGCTGGTAAAAATCAATCTTTAGCCCGGCCGGCGGGGCTCCGTGGGTGAGCGTCGACCTAGGAACCAGGAGGTCAGGGTTCGATTCTGGTCAAGGGCACAGGCCCGGGTTGCAGGCTCCATCCCCAGTGCGGGGCGTGCAGGAGGCAGCCGATCCATAGTTCTCTCTCATCATGGATGTTTCTCTCTCCCTCCCTTTCTCCCTCCCCCTTCCTCTCTGAAATCAACAGAAATGTATTTTTTAAAAAGATCGATTTTCAGTCCTGCTGCCTGAGCCCCGACCGCACTCCCAGGGGAGCCAGGTCAGCAGCTGCGACGGGGGTGGGGGGGGGGGCGGTGACCCCATGGCGGACACAGAGTTAGACACGGACGGAGGGAGACAGGAGGAGGCAGAGCAGGGCCTCCAGGCTGCGCGGACACTTCAGACCGAGGACTCAGGCGCCTCCTCGCCTCGGGGTCCAGCCAACCCTGCCTGCCGGGGATGGGGGGGGGGGACGTGGCTCCTACCTGGGCCCCACCTCCGCCGAGACCAGGTCTCCGATGGCCAGCGCCACGAGGTAGGAGGGGATGGGGTGGCTCATGCGGAAGAAGAACCCGTGGGGCCCTCGCCGCTCCCAGGTGTCCGCACTCATCACCGCGGTGAAGCCCTCGGGGACCTGGGGGGCGCGGAGGGGCCTTCGCTGCAGGGACTGGCGAGGGCGGGACCAGCCACCTGCCCGGGGACCGCAGCCGCCCCGAGTCCTCCTGGGGATCCCCCGCCCGCCCCCTGCTTGTGCTACACTAAGGGGATTCAGCCCGGCCGGCGTGGCTCCGTGGTGGCGCGTCCACCTAGGACCCAGGAGGTCAGGGTTCGATTCCCGGTCAGAGCACAGGCCCGGGTTGCGGGCTCCACCCCCAGTGGGGGGCGGGCAGGAGGCAGCCGGTCCGTGATCCTCTCTCAGCACGGATGTTCCTCTCTCTCTCTCCCTCTCCGAAATCAGTAACGATAGATTTAAACTGCGGGACTGGGCACAGGCGAGGTTCCTGAAGGCGGAGGAACCTCTCCGGAAGGATGTCACGCACAGCGGCCGGGCCCCGGGGCCGCCCCTCACCTGGACGAGGGCGGAGTACGGGCACTTGACGGCGGGCGTGTCGAAGCAGGGGAAGAAGGCGCGGTTCAGCACGGCCTGGCCCTGGGTGTACACAAACGGCTTCTCCTTCCCCGCTGTCTGCTCGGGGGCCAGCCAGCACACCTGGGGGACAGGCATTTCAGAACTGAACCCCCTTCCCCGCCGCAGCTCAGACCCGCCAGGGCGGAGGGGCGGGAGGGAGAGGTCCCAGCCATCCCCACGGAGCCTGAGGGCTCTGGCTGGGACCATCTCTCCCCCTGCGTGTCCCACCCACCCTGGCACCCCCGCCACGGTGCAGCACCCACTTCGCAGGGCAGGCACCTCAAGGGGCCCGCCTCTCACCGCGCCCCACGGGTCGCCTCGAGAATCCCAGACCTGGTCTCTGACCCTGTCACCCTGTCTCCCCCCCATGTCCTTCTCACCAAAAAAACTAAAACCGCCCTGGCCGGTTTGACTCGGCAGATAGAGCGTCGGCCTGGGGACCAAAGGGTCCCGGGTTCGATTCTGGCCAAGGGCACATGCCCGGGGTGCGGGCTCAATCCCCAGCAGGGGGCGTGCAGGAGGCAGCTGATCCATGATTCTCTCTCATCATCGATGTTTCTCTTTCTCCCTCTCCCCTCCTCTCTGAAGTCAATAAAAATATTTTTTAAAGTATCCTTAAAAAGCGAAAACCACAGCAGCTGCACTTGAACTGGAGACAGGAAAGCAGAGCCCAAGCGGGAAGGAGTCTGTGAGTCCAGGGTATTCTCCATTCTAAACGAACCGTCCCGGAGTACGTGGCCTCCCCACGAGGGGCGCTGGCTGCGACTCTGCATGGTTTCCCGTTAACCCTTCGGCCTGGGCCGACCAGAATGGCCACCCCACGCCCCGTCTGCACCTGCAGCAGGAAGTCCCCGAGTGTCCCAGCCAGCGCCAGGGAGGGCGGCGGGCACGTTGGCGCCCAATGCCACGGAGAATTAGGGAAAGGACAGAGTTCCAGGAAGTGGCAAGAGAAAGCGAAACTCTGTGGATGGGCCTAGGTGCGAGCAGGACTTGGAGGGTGGAGAGGGAGGGAGGGGCCGCTAGGGGTGCACCATGCAGAAAGGTGTGGGCGGATGGGGGCTCTGTGACCTGGAGGGGGGGGCTCTAGTCGAGGTGGGCGCCTACCTGGGCAGGTGCAAAGAGGGCTCTGAACACAGAGGCACTGGGGACCTATTTTAAAGAGGCACAGGGACACCCCACGAGCATGTTTTGTGTGTGAGAATTTTGAACGAGACCCCGGCAGAGATGGAAAGAGGGGACGCAGCGGAGAAGCCCGGCAGCCCTGCTTCAGCCAGGCGACCGGCTCAGCACCGAACAGCCACATCCACGCTGACACCACCTCCCCTCAACAGGACGGGACAACATGGCACGTGAGACCTGATTCTGCCGTAAACCTACAACGGCTGTCAAAAATAAAGTCTATTTTTTTTTTTAAACCAAAATCCCACAACCCCAGTCTAGTGATGAGAAAAACATTAGGCAAATCCCAGCAGAGGGACATCCTACGACACGCCTGACCGGTACTCCTCAACGCCGTCACCGTCACCAAAAACAAGGCACGTCTGGGAAATGGTCACAGGCAAGGGCGGCTTAAGGGGAGAGGGCAGTTCAATGTGCTGGACACTAAGGAACAAACCAGGAAGTCTGACCAAACTGCAGACGTCAGCGGATACAATGTATCAGCACAGAGCTCTGGCTGCTACAAATGTATCTCCGTTGTAAAAGCTCCCAGGTGGAACTGTGTGTGTGTGTGTGTGGGGGGGGGGGGGCGGGGGGTATGGAGGTATGTGAAAACTACCATCTGCTCAGTTTTTCTGTTAATCTAAACTGTTTTTTAAAATAAACGCTATTCGCCCAAACCGGTTTGGCTCAGTGGATAGAGCGTCGGCCTGCAGACTGAGGGGTCCCGGGTTCGATTCCGGTCAAGGGCATGTACCCCCCAGTGGGGTTGTGCAGGAGGTGGCTGATCGATGTTTCTCTCTCATCGATGATTCTAACTCTCTATCCCTCTTCCTCCCTCTCTGTAAAAAGTCAATTAATATTTTTTTAAAAAATGCTATTCATGAAAAAAATGAAGGCGTTGACCATAAGTGCTCACACTGAGTACTCAGTGGGTACCAGGCACTGTACCTGGCTCAGATATAGGCAACTCACTGAACTTCCCTCAAGCAAGCACACAGACTCGTCACTGGCACATCGTAAGTATTGGCCTTAAGTCCTTACTCATCATCCCTGCTTCTTGTTGTGTTTTCTCCTCACCCGAGGATACTGTTCCCATTGATTTTTAGAGAGTGGAATGGAGAGGGAGAGCGGAGAGAAGCACGGATGTGGAAGAGATACATCGATGGGTTGCCTCCTGCATGCTCCTCGACCAGGGCCCGGGCCAGGGAGGAACCTGCAACCGAGGTACGTGCCCTTGACCGGAATTGAACCCAGGACCCTTTGGTCCGCAGGCCGACGCTCTATCCACGGAGCCACACAGGCCAGGGCTTGCTTTTTAAAAACACGAAGAAAAGAGAATGAAGGAGCAGGCGATACATATACCATAGAAGGAGTCCGAAGTCCAGGAGAGGCACAACCCCTGTGATTAAGGTGAGAGCCCTCGCTGGGACGGGCCGTGAGGAGGAGTAAATACAAGTGCCATCGAGGGAGGCCTTCCTGGTGCAAAGGGCAATTTGCAGAGCGTGCATCTCTGCAGACGTCAGCGGATACAATGTATCAGCACGGAGCTCTGGCTGCTACAAATATATCTCCAATGTAAAGGCTCCCAGGTGGAACTGTGTGTGTGTGTGGGGGGGGGGGGGGGGGGAGTATGTGAAACTATCGTTTTGATATTTCATTTCAGGTGCCGCACGTCCTACCGTAAGGTCCATGTATTCCCCAAGTGGTGAAAGGGCAAAGGGCAAATGGGGAAGCAGAGAGACCCCTCAGTCCCGGGCAGGCAGCCTCCTGGGGAGCTCACAACCCACCCGTCTCCGGAGAACCCTCTCCGCCGGTTTTCCGGCTCCGACAGGTGCCGGCCACATAACCTCCCGTCCTCTATTCCCAGGGCTTGTCCCCCGCCCTTTAAGATTTAGGGGTCAGCCAACAGTGAGAAGGCCACGTTATTACACACTCTAAGAAATCCTTTTGTTAATCGAAACCAGGACTTCCCAGAAGCCCACGCATGTCATCGCCACCATCAGGCAGAAACCAACGGGCCCCAACGCCCTGGGACATCCAGTTCCGTTTGGAACCGCACAGGACAAGGTTCCTTTCTCGGAACGGAACTGGTCACGCGGGTCCCGGGAGGGACAATCTGGACAGGTCACCGCAACGGCCGGGGAGGTGCCCAGCCCGCGGCTGAGCCGGCCAGGCGCCGGAGGAAGGAAACCGGGGCGGCCTGCCTGGAGGAAGAGGAGGCGGAGCGGGGAGGACGCGGCGGCGCAGGGGGCTCGGCGATGGGACCCTCCTCCTCTCCCTCCGCGAGGGGCACCCGGGCGAACTCACCCCGGGCCCGGCATCGCCGACGCGGTAGGCGAGCAGCACCTGGAAGCGCTCGCCCGCCGGCAGGGGCTGCGGGAGGCTCAGGCACAGCGCGCAGCCGTAGCGCGCGAAGGGCCGCGTGCGGAAGCTCACGGGCTCCTCGGGGCCGGGCGGCTCCCCGGGGCCGGGCGGCCCCCGCCGCAGCGCCGCCGCCGTCACCTCCAGGCTCGGGTGCGAGTCCAGCCGCAGCTCGGCCGCGCCCGCGGGCACCCGGCAGCGCAGGTCGAGCACCGCCGTGCCGCTCAGCGTGCGGCTCGCGAACTCGGCCCGCAGGTCCAGGTGCAGGTGCAGGACCTCGAAGTCTCGGAAGCTGGACGCCGAGGCCACGTCCTCCACCCGCGCCGAGTGCAGCACCCGCCGGGCCGCGCCGCCGGAAGCCCCGCCGCTCGCCATGGTGCCGGCCGCTGACTGCCGGAAAGCCTCGCCCGCCGGCCTCGACCGCGAGCCCGCGAGCCCCGCCCCGAGCGCACTGCGCCGCCGCGGCCACGCCCCCAGCAACACCTCTCCCCAGGCCACGCCCCCAAGGGAATCCGGGCTGGGCCACGCCCCCAGCAACACCTCTCCCCACAGGCCACGCCCCCAAGGGAATCCGGGCTGGGCCACGCCCCCTCCCGAAATCTGAGCCGGGACCACACCCCGGTCCCGGAATTTTCATAAAAGGAAATAGTATTGTATCATGTTTCCCAGTGTCCCAGTGTTAAAATACTTTTTATTTTATGCAATGCTTATTGGTTTTTTAAAAACTCCATATAAGGTCAATTTCTCTTTCTCTTCTGTCGCAGTGGTTAGTGACTTCGATCAGCTGGAGAACGCCTCTGCTGTGGCATCGATCACGGTGCTTGGTACCTACAGACGTTCCACATCCGCCTGGAATCGGCTCCTTCTCTGAGCAAAGCGCACGCACCACACCGCAGCCGTGAGGCCGGTGCCGGGGACAATGTTCCTGAGCCCCGCACAGCCCGGGCCTGGGCTCAATGTCCTCACTTTCCAGGCGAGAAAAAGGCTGATAGTCCCATGTGCTGTGCAGCGCCTGGGGGACAGACCCCGACGACCACCCACCTCTTCCCAAACTGCCTTCATTGCCATGTACCTTTAAATGCCCAGAATGTCACACACCTTGGACATTTCAAAATAAAGGGCTGGACACCTTCCAAGAATTGATGAAAAGCGTGAGTTCATCAAGGTTACAGGATACAATACAGAAAATCATCGTAGTAACCAACGGTATTTCTACTTAGTAATAATGAAATTTGAAAAGTACTGTTCAAACAGCATTCTCAAAAATGAAATGCTTAGGTTTAAACCTAACAAAATATGTGCAGGATGTTTGTGCTAAAAAGATGACACACTGACAAAACAATTCCAATAAAAATTCCAGCAGGTTTTCTGTAGACACCGATGGGCTCACGGTGGAATTTGTGAGGATCGGGAAGGAACAGCCGCCGCTGAGAGATGAACAAAGGCGGAGGGTTCCGCTGCCCAGTGTCCAAACTCACTGCAGTGTGACTGCAGGGCAAGGGTGGCTGGGACGGACAGAACCCACAGCGGCCACCGATTCACTGTTTACCGAGCACCTGTGTCACCCGCTCCTGCCCCCAGGAAGCCGCCCTGGCCTCGGCACGGCACAGCTCCCTCCTCCCCGCCCCCCCCCCCCCCCCCGCCCCCGTGGGCTGCACTCGTCCGTCTCAACCGCGGGCTCTGCTCCTGAGCAAGGAACCCACCAGGCCAGGGTCCTGCACGTGCAGGGACAGCGTGGGAAGCTCTTCAGAAGGAGCGGGTCTTCCCCCTTTTCCAGCTTTTCCCCCACCCCACCCCCAAGTCCAGAAAACTCACTTGTGCCCATGGATCGCTCAGATACGCAGAGCTGAAGACGCAGTTAACCAATAAAATGGCAAAACGTGGGCATCCCCCCACACACACAACCCACCAGGATCAGCTCATAGGGAGCCTACTTTCTGAACCGACAGCCATTAGGGGTTTAGACCTTAACCAGGCTCTCTGCATTCCTCCCTTGTCTTTAAACTGCTCTCCTCTGCACCGGCCCGACTGAACGTGAAGAGCTACAGACGGACAAGAGCGTCTGCACAGACACGCAAACGCCAGCAAGCACAGCATCAACAGCCACAAGAACGCAAACCAAAAGCAAGAGAGCACCTCGCCCCTCTGGGTTGGCTACATTTCTGAAAAAGGAGAGAAAGTGCTGGCAAGAAGGCGAAAACTGGAACCCCCTGTGTAGCTGCTGGGAACACGGACGGCGCAGCTGCTGGGGGACAGCGTGGTGGTTCTTCCCGTGAAACACAGACCGGCCAGACGCCAGGAAACCTGCTCCGGGCGCAGGGCTGGCGGGGAGCTGGCTCCGGGAGGGAGGTGTCAGCGGCCTCACGGGTGGAGCTGGAGGAGCTGACCTTCCGCGCACAGGGGAGAGCTGGCCCCGGCCTCCCATCAGGAGGACCTACTGCGGAAGGACCGGCGGACTGCACGCCTCCTCACACCACTCACTCCAGGGAGACGCCGACCAGACCCCCGGCCTTGAGCAGGCCCTGCGTCACGGGCGTGTTCGCGGGTGAAGGCGGAGTCTAGGACTCATCCAAGAAGGAGCAAGCTCCAGGGGTTTTATTGTCGGACCAACAGCACACAAGCCAGGCAGACGTCCCCGAGGAGACGGCGCCACGCTCACCGCTGTGTGCCCGTGGTCCTGCATCTTCTTAAAGACATCAGACACCTACTCTGATCATGAACGCACTCCAGGGCGAATAAATAAGTGGATTATCTTTTAACACCCCCACCCCGTGTTCCTTTAAATAGAAAAAATGCTCATGTCCCTTCGTGGCCTCTTTGGCCGCAGCTGTCCCACCTACGGTCTGGAAACGGCCTGCACTGATGTCCTGAGGGCCGCTCCTGACCCCGCGCCCTCGCGGAGAAGTCCTACTGGTACTGCCGATAGTCTCCAAACGGCGAGGACGGCAGCGGGGCCGCAGGCAGCTGGGAGGGGTCGTCCGCAAACTGAGGCCCTGCAGTGCAGAGGAGAGAATTTACAGACCCCGTGAACGTCACAGTTAAGAACAAGCCCCTAGGAAGTAAAACCATCCACGCGCCGACACGTGCGTGCATCACGCTGCAGCCCGCGTTCTCCATAAACCTGCCAACGCCCAGGGGGGCCTCCCTCGTGCTCCAGAGGAACATTCCTAAGTGTGGGAGCCAGCTAGCAAGTGGCCGGCACCACAGTGCGAACCCCTAAGTAATGGCTGCACACGAAGCAGGAGCGCGAGGGCCCAGTCCCACTGGCGTCCGACGGGCAGTGCGTCCGAGACCTGCCCGGACGCGGGATCTCTCGCGGGTGCCTTGGGAAAACAAATCAAACGGGAGCTACGATCCACTCCTAAGTCCACGCGGAATCCCGTCCACGCTCCCAAATAAGTTCCAAGCACCGTGTCCCCCCGTTCTGCACACGGCCCCCGAGAGGCAGGTCAGAGTTCACTACTGCATCCCGGAACGCCCGCAACACCCCACGTGGACAATCGAGTTGTCCACAGCTACAAGGCAGGCACACGCTCACAACTAAGCACATGTTCCCTGACACAACGTAACTGTCCCCCATTCTTCAGAAAACAGGAACCATCAGCCACAGAAACCCTTTCCCAGAGAACCCACAGGGCCTCCGGACAGGAGTCACTTCCCACCACTTCACAGCCGGGGCACAAGCAAACAGCGCGTGTAAAGCAAACAGCGAGTGTAGCTGTGAACGTGCTGGGCGCCTTCCCACCGGACGCAAGTCCTCGTTCACACGGTATCGCCAGCACCTCGGACAGGGCCTGGCACACCCCCCACGGGGACAGGCGTGGACTGACGACCACTCTAGTCATACATTGTCAAGCCCCTCTAACACGACCAGCCATTCTTAGCAGGAGCCCGTGAGCACCGATGAAACCTGGGACCACCAGGAAGATCAGGACTTACCTGACCACAGCATTTTGGCGACTGTGTTGGACGCTCACCGGGCCAGCGCCTATCAGAACCCTCTGACCCACAGCACACGAACACATAAAGCAAGCCCAAACGACCACGTTAGCCGGCAAAACGCATTTTCTTTAAACGCCAGGAAACCATTCCCACCGTCTGAGTGACGGATGAAGCAGAAGAGACTCACCATTGGGGAACTGTGCGGAGGCAAATCGCGTCAGCAAGATGCCAGCTCCTTCGATGAGAGCCAGAAGGATGCCGCCCATCGCGGCTGACCCCACCATGGCCACCGGTCCGTCTGGGAACATGGACAAGAGAGACCACGTTAACAGAGAGCTGGCTGACGGCAGACGCAGCGAAGGACAGAGCAGTTCATGGGCTGCACCCCACCCCCTGCCCAAGCCCTCTCACTGCCGAGGCCAGGGGCCAACAGCCCCACCCAGCTCCCTGCCCGTCCACGTCAACAACCTTTCCTTGGGACGGCTGTGCGCACCCATTTGTGTGGTGTGGGCAGAGACCCCCCGAGCCACAAAGCCCAAAATAGTTACTACCCGACTACACACAGGGTGCCGACTCAGGGCCTGAACCATGGAGCCCAAAGGGGTTCTGGTCACTCTCTGTCCCAAAGACCCCGAAGATGGTTCTATGCACTTTACCGATAACAACCCCGTGTGACAGGAACCAGGATTAATTCCAGAGACTCGAGGAGGAGGAACAGAACGTGAGCTGCTCTTAGCCACTGTGACGTGCGGGTCAGGGCTCCACGCTCCCTCTCGCACATTCCTCACAGATCGCTTACTTCCCCCCAAATCACCATATACGTTCATGCTGTGCCAACTGAAGTGATGCCCGTTTGACACATTCCAGGCGTCAGTGAAGTAAGGCACAGAGGGGCTCCCCGCAGCCGTGTCCGCGAGAGCACTTACTTCTGGCGGCCAGGATGGCTCCGGTCAAGGCCCCGCTCGTGATGGAGTTCCAGGGGTCCTCCTTCCCTCGCACCTGAACCAGGCTGCAGTCGATCATGGAGAACAGACCGCCCCACACCGCAAAGCTGCCTGTTTTACGTCCAAACAAAACAATCCAAGTTTCACTTTTTCATCTTAAAGTGTCGTCACAAAAAACACGTTCAGCCCTAGCCGGTGTGGCTCGGCGGATGGAGCTTCACCTTCACGTAAACAGAAACGTCTGGGGCACAAACGGGACACCTGCTTCTTACCTCCCAACGGCGGAGCCCTGGTTTTGATGGCTGTCAAACTCCCTCGCAGCCTGTGGCTCACTCCCTGTGGAAAAGCAAACACACGTGTATTCAAAGGGCCATCAGTGACGGTGGCAAACCCGGGTCTCCGGCGGTGATAAAAC
Source organism: Cnephaeus nilssonii (assembly GCF_951640355.1). Taxonomy (NCBI): domain Eukaryota; kingdom Metazoa; phylum Chordata; class Mammalia; order Chiroptera; family Vespertilionidae; genus Cnephaeus; species Cnephaeus nilssonii. The sequence continues at coordinate 19,451,923 of NC_137094.1, read as the reverse complement.
AGGACACCGCTTACCACTGGAGAATTGCGAAAACCTTTGACCGCTTGGAAGATACCGCCGCCGATGGTGCCCATGGTAAAGGCCCCACCACAGTCGTCCACAATTCGCCAGGGGCTAGGGACAGGGAAGAGAAAAGAAGAAAAAGGAGAGACCTTACTGCTCATTCTCATTCATAAACCTTACAACGGTCTTTGCTAACACGCTAACACAGCAGGGTCCTCTGCGACCAAGACACATCTGTATCCTTACGTATCCTGCCCCAAGTCACCTGAGCTGGGAGCGGTGGAACCGGCTAACACTTTACTAGGTGTACCGGTGAATAATGCGGGGTTTTTTCAATAGATGGGAGTCACACGTATGTTGATATGTATGCGATTTGACACGTGTGCTGTTTTGTTGTATTGCTCCTTCAGATGACCCCTTGTTCCAATCGACGGCACATGCACTGTCTGATCAGCCCTTCAACACGTACGAAGGAGTGGACAATGGGGTCTCTAAATGGTCTGCCTCAAAACAAGAAAAGTTCTAATGGGACGGTACCCACAAATGAAAGATGTGGGAAATGTGTAGCTATCGATGGACATTACTTTGAACAAAGCACCTTTTTTAAAAAATGTATTTCTTTTTCTTTTTTTAAATATATATTTTATTAATTTTTTACAGAAGTGGGAGAGGGAGAGAGAGCTAGAAACATCGATGAGAGAGAAACATCCATCAGCTGCCTCCTGCACGCCCCCCACTGGGGATGTGCCCGAAACCAAGGTACATGCCCTTGACCGGAATCGAACCCGGGACCCTTCAGTCCGCAGTCCGACGCTCTATCCACTGAGCCAAACCAGCTAAGGCGAACAGAGCACTTTTGATGTTTCTCTTGAAATCCTCCTGTTTTCTTTGATTACAAAACCCGTATTATTCACCGGTATCCGCATTTTTAACCGGTAAACAGTCGACCCGCGTTATTGACCGGTACACCTAGTAACAAAAGTCGGGGGGTGGGGGGGCCTGTGCAAAAGCCAATAGACAATGTACAATGTAAGTGACGTCGGGGGGTTATATTATCCGCAGGAAGGTGACCCATCCCTGCCCTGACAGGAGATTCACCCCATCAAGGGGGTTTCTCACTTAGGACCCCAGAAGCCTTCAACTCAGGCAACCTGGAAAGGCGATCCCGCCCTCTGCAATGACCTACCTGTGTGCCTGCCCTTTTCATGCTTTTATTCCCTGAGCCTAACAAAATGCTGAATGAATGAATGAATGAATGAGTGAATGAATGTCCCTTCTGGGTAAAATCGTCGCCCACTCCTGGGAAACGCCCCGTCCGGCGGGCACGCATCGCGACACGCAGGCCTCGGGAACGGCACCCCGAGACCAGGGACGCGTCCGAGGTCACCTCGGCCGGCAGCGGGGGGGGACCAGGTGTGACCCCCACACAAGGTCGGCGCGGCCCGGGGGTGAGAGCAGGTCGGAGGCTCCATCACGCCCAAGCCTGGACCCCTCGCCCCGGTCCACCGCAAGGTCACGGGGGCGCGGGGGCTGCGAGCGGGAGGCCCGCGTCGGGGGAGCCGATGGGACGCTTCAGCCCGCGTCGCCCACGGCTCCCGGGCCCGCGCCGCCGACCTGGGAGACTGGAGGCCGAGGAGAGCGGCGGGCGGCGGGCGGGGCCAGGCGAGGACACCGGTCAACTCACCAGGGCTCCCGCGCGTACTCCTCCATCTTGACTCGGGCGCGCGAGCGACGCCGGGAGAGCGGGGCAGGGCCCGAACCGGAAGCGGAAGTCACCCCAGAGGAGGGCGGGAAGGCCTGTGGGGATTGGCTCGCCGCTTCCGAAACGCAGCCAATGGGAGCTCGGAGGCGTGGAGCGGGCCCCGCCCACGTCCCCCAGGCGGCGGGTGTGGCTGCGGGGCGGGGGTCCCCGGTTTCCAGTCCCCGAGGCGCGCGGGGTCCGGAGGGAAGCGCGGGGTCGTCGCGCTGAGGTTGGGGCTCCCCGGCGCCCCAATACGCCCCCTGTCCCTAGCACGTTGGCTGCGGGCTGCGAATGAATGCCGCCGGATCGGCTCGACCCGACCGCGAAGCTCTCGGCGCCGACCCGCAGCCCCCGGGCCCCGGCGCCTGGAGCGGAGCGAGGGGACCGCACCGGCGGGCGAGGCGCGCGGACCGGGAGGGGCCCCCCCGCTGGACGGCGGGACGGCGACCTCAGTCTCTGCGGGGCCTCCCTCCAGGGGTCCCCGGAGGACGTGACCCACAGGCCGGGGACCCAACGCCCCCTAGTGACCGGGGACCGGCCTCGCCCATCCGGGCCGCAGCCTGGAGATGATGGACCAAGTACGTGCACCTGGGACCACGCGGGGCCGCCCCCCCCAAAACCCCCCGCAGCCGGAAATCCGAGTGTAACTTAGAATCCCCCCAAACTTCACTGTGGATAGGGTCCTGTTGACCGGAAGCCTCGCCCATGACACGCGTGGTGCATTAGCACGCGTTCTGCAAGGAGGGCGCTAGAGGACAGGAAGTGTCATAAGAAAATCGTGGGGGGCCTGGCCGGTGTGGCTCAATGGATAGAGCGTCGGCCTTCGAACTGTAAAGGTGCCAGGTTGGATTCCGGTCAAGGGCACAGGCCCGGGTTTTGGGCTCGATCCCCAGTGGGGGGTGTGCAGGAGGCAGCTGATCAATGATTCTCTCTCATCATGGATGTTTCTCTCTCTCTCTTCCCCTTCCTTCCTCTCTGAAATCAATTAAAATATATATTTTTTTAAAAATCGCAGGCAGCCTAACTGGTTTGGCTCATTGGATAGAGCGTCAGCCTGTGGACTGAGGGGTCCCGGGTTCGATTCCGGTCAAGGGCATGTACCTTGGTTGCGGGCACATCCCCAGTGGGGGGCGTGCAGGAGGCAGCTGATGGATGTTTCTCTCTCATCGATGTTTCTGACTCTATCCTTCTCCCTTCCTCTCTGTAAAAAATCAATAAAAATATATATATTTTTAAAAAATCGCAGGGAAGAGGAGATACATTGGCAGCACCTCGTGTCTCCGTCATCGATTTAATGCGAGAGGCACCGCCTCCATCGGCGTCACCCCTGATGTCGCCGTCAGGGGATGTGCCAGAGAATCCACCACAAGTGACCGAGCGGTTCAGGAATCCTTCCCAGCCAGACACTCCCCCCCCCCCCCGCCCGGCACCGCCCCCACCCACCACTCAGGAATAAACCCGGTCGCCCTAGGGGGTGTGGCTCAGTGGATAGAGCGTCTGCCGGAGGACTGAAGGGTCCCGGGTTCGATTCCGGTCCAGGGCATGGACCTTGGTTGCGGGCTCCTCCCCGGCCCGGGGCCCTGGTCTCGCCCTCTCTCTTCCACTCTCCCTAAATATCAATGGAAAAATATCCTCAGGTGAGGATAATAAAAAAAGTAGTATCTTTAAAAACACACACAAAAAAAACCCACAAAAAGAAAACCCCGATTGTCACGGACAAGGCTCACCCACAGGCAGCCCTAGGGTTTGGGGCTCCAGTCGGTGGCTGGGGCTGTTTGCTGGGAAGGCGGTATAGACGGGGCGAGGCGGGGGGAGGGGGGAAATCTTTCCTCTCTTCTGCCCTCTTCCTTAGCACGTGTCACCCCACTTCCTACATTCAGTGACCGCACACCCCTTCTTCCAGGCAGGTACTCGTAACCCCCTCACCGCCCATGCCTTGGGCTCAGAGAGGCGTGAGAAGGCGCTCAAGGTCACACACCTCAGACCTGAGCCCAGGTCATTCGACTCCAGAGCCCGTGGCCTTCTCTGCTTTCCTGCACGGCCCCCCCCCCACACCCCCGCCTTCACAGACGCTGAAGCGAGTCTCAGAGAGAAAGGTGGCTCGCCCAGAGTCGCCAGGCCGGTCCACAGCAAAGCCAGGACCCGACACAGGTCGGTCGGCTGAGAGAGGCCACGCTTTGGGTTCTTATTGTGGTAAAGCTGGTGTATACGGTTATCTACACTTCAGCCCTAGCTGGTGTGGCTCCGTGGATAGAGCGTCGGCTTGCGGACTCAAGGGTCCCGGGTTCAATTCCGGTCAAGGGCATGGACCTTGGTTGCGGGCACATCCCCAGTAGGGGGTGTGCAGGAGGCAGCTGATGGATGTTTCTCTCTCATCGATGTATCTGACTCTCTCTCCCTCTCCCTTCCTCTCTGTAAAAAAAATCAATAAAATTCAATAAAATGTATTTTTTTTTAAATGGTGTTTATGGCCCTGGCTTGTTTGGCTTGGTGGATAGAGCATCGGCCTGCAGACTGGAGGGTCCTGGGTTCGATTCCAGTCCAGGGCACATGCCTGGATTGTGGGCTCCATCCCCAGTGGGGGGCGTGCAGGAGGCAGCCGATCCACGATTTTCTCTCATCCTTGATGTTTCTCTCTCTCTCTCTCTCTCTCTCTCTCTCTTCCTCTCCCTCTCCCTTCCTCTCTGACATCAATAAAAAATGTTTTTTAAAAAAGATTATCTACACTTCAGGGGCACAACATTATCATTCTTTCAAAGTTATTTCTAAATACACTTTAATTGATTTCAGAGAGAGAGAGAGAGGAAGGGAGAGGGAGAGAGAGAGAGAGAAACATCCATGATGAGAGAAAACCATTGATCAGCTGCCCCCTGCACGCCCCACACTGGAGATGGAGCTCGAAACCCTGGCCTGTGCCCTTGACGGGAATCGAACCCGGGACTCTTCAGTCCGCAGGTCGGCGCTCTATCCGCTGAGCCACATGGGCCAGGGCCACACGGAGGTAGTAGCGACCCTCGGTCTCAGACGTCACGCCTGCTGGCCGCACAGACACAGATGACGCCCCGGGCCACTCACAGGCCTCCTTCCCCGCTGCCTCCTCCGCCCGCCTCACCTCCACCTGCCATCCCACCTGCCAGCACCCTCCCCCTCGGCCTCCACCTGAAGCTGGACCGCCGCGGGCATGAGACGCTCGGCCGGGCTTCGTCCCGGCCGATCCGATCCCGGGACCCGGCAGGGCCCGCGCCTCCGGCTCGGGTGGCGAGACGCCAGGAAAAGATCGCAGCGTCTGCCTGATGGGTTACACGGGCTTCTCGGCGGCGGCGATGCCGTGGCAGGAGATTGAATGTCGGTGGCCGCGCGAGGCGGCGGCGTGAGGTGTGCGCCGGGGAGCGCCCTCCGAGGCGTGCCAGGCCCGCTGCAACCGGATCCCTCCCGGTTATGTTTCCCCGAAGACACGGGGACGCGGGGAATCGTGCTCTGGACGGAGACGTGGCGGCCACCTGCCCCCCCCCCTCACCCCCACCCTCCCCCCTGGCTCCCTAAGGAATCCCCACGGACGCCGCAGGAGCGGGAAGAAGCCGAGGGGGCAGGGAGGGAGGTTTGAACCCCCTTCCCAGGAGTCGGGGCTTCCTTCCTGGAAACGGGACTGATGGCCCTTGAGCACGCTCCTGCCTGCACCCCTCTTTCTCCCCCCAAACAGCCCGCCCGCTTCAGTTTGCTGCACGCACGGGAGGGCTTACGGCTCGCCCTCTAGGAGCGGCCAGAGTCGCTGGGGCCTCCGATGCTCGCACCCAGGCTCTGGTTGGCAGGGACGATGGGCGGGCAGGCGGGCGGGCTGGCGGGGAGGTTTCCAGGATCCTGAATGGAATGTGTTTCCTGGGGCTGCAAAGGGCTGGGCACCCCTCCACACCCCCCGCCCCCCCCCCCCCCCGCCAGGACCAAATACAAGAAGAAGGGTCAGTGGACCTGGTACCGACCACAGGACACCCAGGCAGCCTGGTGTGTGTGTGTGGGGGGTAACACATGCACTTGAACCCCTGCACCCCGCGGCTGGCCGGGCCGGCCCGGCGCAGGCCTGCCCCGAAGGCCTCTGCATTTTTGCCTCTTTTTCTCATCGCGGGGCGGCTTGTCTTTAAAAGGCTAAATGCTCGGCACTAAATTTGGTCACACAGCGCGCGCTCCAAGATTCCCTGGAATGTCCTCAAGTTTCAGCCTCTGACAGGGCGGTGGGCCCGCCCCCTGCCCCCCTCCCTCCGGGGGATTGGCCCGTCCTCCCCCGGGCCGGGCAGGCGCCGGGCCCCATTGGCTGCTGGCAGGCGGCTGGTCCACTCGCCCCGGCCGGAGGCTGCAGCTCCCAGGGACTCGCCCAGCACCTGCCTGGCGCCCGCGGGCAGAGGAAGCCCGGTCCTCGAGCAGCCGGGGGGTCACTCCCACGCCCATCAGCTCCGTCCAGACCCACCTGTCCCGCCCGCAGCGCCCTGCCCCCCCCGCCCCGACCCCAGCACGGCCACCGCTCCCCCCGAGAGCCGCGCCCCGTCGCCAAGATGTCCAAGGTGGCCAAGTACCGCCGGCAGGTGAGCGAAGACCCCGACATCGACAGCCTGCTGTCCACGCTGTCCCCCGAGGAGATGGAGGAGCTGGAGAAGGAGCTGGATGGCGCGGACCCCGACAGCAGCGTGCCCGTAGGGCTGCGGCAGCGGAACCAGACGGACAGGCCGGCCACGGGCGCCTACGACCGGGAGGCCATGCTCAGCTTCTGCGAGGAGACGACCAAGAAGCTCATCCGGAGGGAGATGTCCCTGGACGCGGACGTGAGTGAGGGGGGCCGCGGGGCGAGGGGTGGCGGGGGGCGGGCGGCCCGTCACCTCCCGGGATGGACTGTCCCAGAAGGACCCTCCCTGAGCGGGCGTGGGACTCCCCCCCGCCGGTGCCCGTGTCGGGAGGGAGGGGTGTGATGTGCTGGAGGGACAGCACCCCGCGTCAGAGGGCTGCGGGGGGCGGAGAGGGGGGGGCGCTGGAGGTGGCCCTGAGCGTGGCCCCCACACCCGTGGGCTCCTTCACGCGCCCCGCCCGCTGTGAGGGGAGGAAGGACGGGGTGCGCCAGCAGGAGGAGGCGCTCAGCCCTCCCTGCGGGGACCGGGGACCGGGGACCGGCCCATGCCAGGAGGCTGGGCAGGTGGGCTTCCCACAGCCAGGGAGCCCGCAGGTCTGGGAGGCGGGGCCTGTGTGGCTTGAGTGACATTCCTGGGAGGGGGGCGGCACTTTCTGGGGGAGCATCTTGGGGGAGCGGCGCCTCATCCCGTCAGCTCCAGCGAGGACGGCCCCTGGCCCACTCTGCACCTGCTGCCTCCCTCCCAGCTGGTCCTCTGCCGGGCAGTCCTGGCGAGAAAAGGCCGGTCGGTCCCTCCATCCTCGTCCTGTTCTGCTCCCCCGGGGGGACCGAGGCCCAGGCCTCCCCCCCCCCCGTTCCCCCCACGACTGTGTCCTCACAGAGGAGAGGAGGGCGGTGTTTCTCATCACGGGCGCGTGGTGGCCGCAGCCCTGACCACAGCGAGGGGGTGGGCGAGCGGGAGGAGGGGCGAGGGAGGAGGGAAGGGAGGCCGCGGGCCTGGGCTCCGGCTCTGCCCCCACGGGGACCCTGTTTGAGGTTTAGGAGGTCGGGAGGCAGGGGAGCCAGGAGGCTCGGGGCTCATCGTCCTGGGGGCCAGGCCGTGGCCTCCGAACACGATGGGCACATTCTAAACCGTGTGCAGGAAAATGAGGGGCGCAGGGGCCCCGCTGTGGGGCGTCCTCAGGAAGCAGAGAAAGGAAGGAGACGCCCCCAAAGGCGTTGGCACCTCTAAGTGCCCCCGACGGCCCCCCTCCCTGCCCCCCCCACCCCCCCGTCCGTTCGTCCGCTCCTGGGCCTGCAGATTCCCAGGCTGAGCTCAGACACACGCTAACCCCGCCAGGGGCTGTGAGGACTGCTCTGGAGGTGTCTTCTCACAGCGCTTCCCTCGGCCAGACCCGTGCAGCCCGCCCCCCCTCCCCCCCTTGTTTATGGCCACGGAGCCGGGCAGGGGAGTGCGCGTGCGTGCGCTCACACGGTGCCCCTCCAGGCCGCTTTCCCTCGTGGCGATGTCTGTCCTCACCCGTCCTGACTGGTCAGAGTTCAGGGTGCATCCTGAGCCTTGGGCAGGGTCCTCTCTGTAAGTCGGGGAGAATGGGGGTGAACCCCAACAGGTGGCCACGTCAGCCAAGTGGCGGGTGTGTGGCGAGCACCGGGGTGTGAGCAGCAGCAGCACGATCTGTGTAACCAGCTCACAGGCCACCTACCCACTCGGTCTCCCGTCGACAAAGCGCCCACCTCAGAGGGTTGTCGATTCTAAGGGGCCGGGTGGGAGGGGCGGGCTCCGAGCCGGCGTGCAGTGGGCACTCCATGACCGTGACCTCTGCCACGAAACTACCAAGTTCCTGGAGGCCAGACCCAGACGTCGGGGAGTGAGCAAAAAGCAAACCTCCCCCCACCCCCTGCCTGGTCCCCCCAGGGCGGTGCACGCCCAGCTGGCTGCTCCCTAAGGAGTAAACATGGGGGGGGGGGGAGGCGGGGACTTCACAGACAGCAGCAGGCGGGGGCTCTCGCTGACCTGCCCTGGACTCCACGAAGGAGCTGGAGGTCGATCAAAACAGCGAGGCCACCTCCGCGGACGCGAGGGGCATTTACAGAGAGCCTGCCGTGCGCCCCGCACCCTCACCTTCCGTTCTGTTTAAGCCGCACAGATCTTGGGAAACAGGCAGTTTATCCCCATTATACAGATGGGGACACTGAGGCCCCAGGCGGTTGAATGGCAGCCCCGGGTCACACAGGGAGTAGCCAGCCAGCCTGCCTGGCTGAGGACTGTCCCTCCTCCTCGGCCACCCCCGGCCGGCCTGAGTGCGTCAGCTGCTCAGGGTCCCGGATCCCGGCATGAGCTGCTGCAGGTCCCGTCCCGTCCCGTCCCGTCTTGTCTTGTCCAAGAGGCAGTGGCTACAGCAAGGCCGGCCCGTCCCCCAGGACGGGGAGCGAACTGTTAACCGGGTGTGGGTTAGAAGTTAACAGCGAGCAACACCGGGTGTGGATTTAGGGAGCGTGTCCTGCCTGGGTATCTGGGGCGTGAAGGAATTCGGTTAATTCCTCGTAGGCGGGATGATGCTGTTGTGGATAAACGTGGTCAAGGATCCTCACCTTGTAGACAGGGAAACGGAAGTACTCCTGGAAAACCGGTGGGTTAGGGCAGTGGTCGGCAAACTGCGGCTCGAGAGCCACAGGGCGGCTCTCTGGCCCCTTGAGTGTTTAACAAAGGCCAGCTTAGGAGTACCCTAATTAAGTTAATAACAATATACCTACCTATATAGTTTAAGTTTAAAAAATTTGGATCTCAAAAGAAATTTCAATTGTTGTACTGTTGATATTTGGCTCTGCTGACTGATGAGTTTGCCGACCACTGGGTTAGGGGATCTGCTTTAAAACACTGAGGGAGTGGGGGCGTGGAGGGGGAGTGGGGGGCGTGGAGGGAGAGTGGGGGGCGTGGAGGGAGAGTGGGGGGCGTGGAGGGGGAGTGGGGGCGTGGAGGGGGAGTGGGGGGCGTGGAGGGCAGCCCCTGGTGTGATCCCACCCCCAAGGGGTACCCACCTGTCCTGCCCGATGTCTCCTCTGCTCTCTCACCTAGGCTTGTTGAGTGAAGGTCAGTGGGGTCAAGGTGAGGGGCGGGGCTTGGCAGAGCTGACCCGCCCTCCCTCCCCCTAAAGGGGCCGGCTCTCACCCGCCTGTGCCAGCCTGGCCCTCCCTCAGGTGGAGGACAGAGCCGGGCAGGTGTGCAGCCTGCAGCGCCGTGAAACCCGGCCCCTGGCTCAGGTTTCGGGAACTGGATCCCCAGTGCGTCAACTCCTGTGTCCTCCTCCCTCAGCCTCCTCCCCGCTCCTGCCTCCATCCCCAGGGCCAGAGCCTCCATCCCCAGGCCAGAGCCTCCATCCCCAGGGCAGAGCCTCCATCCCCAGGGCAGAGCCTCCATCCCCAGTCCAGAGCCTCCATCCCCAGGGCCAGAGCCTCCATCCCCAGGGCCAGAGCCTCCATCCCCAGGGCAGAGCCTCCATCCCCGGGGCAGAGCCTCCATCCCCGGGCCAGAGCCTCCCTCACCAGGGCCAGAGCCTCCCTCACCAGGGCCAGAGCCTCCCTCACCAGGGCCGGGCCAGGAGGCTGGGAGGAGGCTCTTTAGGCGTCCCACGGTGAACGGGGCGGGGGGGGGGTTGGGGGGCTTGAGAACTCCTCCTGGGCCAGCCTCCTCACCTTCTTCCCCCACCTGCCCTGGTCATGCCCAGCACCCACGAATCCCCACAGGGAGGGTGTGCCACAGGGAGAGGGTGCTGCAGGGATGGGGTGCCGGAGGGATGGGGTGCCGCGGGGGTGGGGTGCCGCGGGGAGGGAGTGCCACGGGGATGGGGTGCCGGAGGGATAGGGTGCCGGAGGGATGGGGTGCCGCGGGGATGGGGTGCCATAGGGAGGGGGGTGCTGCAGGGATGGGGTGCCGGAGGGATGGGGTGCCACAGGGATGGGGTAACACAGGGATGGGGTGCCAGAGATGGGGGTGCCGAGGGGATGGGGTGTGCCAGGGGATGGGGTGCCACAGGGATGGGGTGCCGCGGGGAGGGGGTGTGCCAGGGGATGGGGTGCGGCGGGGAGGGGGTGCGGCGGGGATGGGGGTGCTGGAGGGATGGGGTGCCGCGAGGATGGGGGTGCCGCGGGGAGGGGGGTGCCGGAGGGATAGGGTGCCGGAGGGATGGGGTGCCGCGGGGAGGGGGGTGCCGGAGGGATAGGGTGCCGGAGGGATGGGGTGCGGCGGGGAGGGGGTGCGGCGGGGAGGGGGTGCCACAGGGATGGGGTGCCGGAGGGATGGGGTGCTGGGAGGGCCTCCCACCTGCAGCTCTCGCCCGCAGACTGCCCTCTGCAGGGTCCAGGGCACTGGGCGGCACAGCCCTCGGTTAAGGGGATTAACCCGCCTGCTACTCGCCCAGAATAGCCCTGAGGGGGGGGAGGGGGCAGAGGGGGGGCAGAGAGGGGGAAAGGGTGGGGGTGAGGGGGCAGAGCGGGGGTGGGGGCCGCTGACCCGGAAGGGGGGCAAAGCAGGCGCCCAGCGAGGGTCAGAGGAGGAAGGACGGGAGGGACAGCTCCCCAGCTCCCCGGGGAGGACGTGAGGACGGTTGGGGGGGGCGCTCGGCACCCTCACTCCCTGCCCACCGCCCACTGCCCGCCCGTCGCCTGTAAACGCGCTAAAAAGTCAACCTTTTACAAACCTCTCATGAGGCTGAAAAGATGGTGGGATGAGGGAACAGGAGGGAGAAGTCTGGGTGCGTCATTGCCCCCCTCCCCTCCCCCCCCCAGGCTCCAGGGCGCGGAGAGGAGGCGCCTCGGCGGGGCTCAGCCCACGGTCCCCAGGGCCCCGTGCACTGGACGCCCAGGCGGCCGTCTCCAGGGCGCTGTTTACCAACAGCCGGAGGGCGGCCTCTGCTCCCCGCACCCCTGTCCCCTCCCTCCCCTCCCCTCCCTGCCCCCCTCCCCTCCTGCTCCCTGTCCCCTCCCCTCCTGCTCCCTGCTCCCCGCCCCCCCCGTGTCCCTTCCTGCTCCCCGCCCCCCCGTCCCTCCCCTCCCCTCCCCCCCCGCCCCTCCTGCCCCCCAGAGCCCTGGCTCCTCACTGGTCTCTCCCCCAGCCCTCACCTCCCCATCGAGGGGCCGCAGGACCCCTGCCCCCCAAGACCCTGAGCAAGCAGAGGCAGAACGAGGCGCGGGGGGGGGGGGGGGTGCAGCTTCCATGAAGCTCTGGGGCAGGGTGTCCTGGGCCGGTGCTCACGGTGCTGAGCCCAGCTGGGCCTGGACCCGGTCCGCTCTGCCGGTGCCGCCGGTGAGCTGAGCAGCGGCTCCCTCTCTGAGCTGGGTCCCACCCGCGGGCGGAGGGCGCCCCTCCTGGAGGTTGTGGGGTGAAGCCCTGCAGGTGCCGGGCTGGGAACCGGGGGGCTGGGCAGGCGATGGCCGTGGGGAGGGCAGGACGGGGCGGCGGAACCCGCGGGGGCCGGGAAGGCGGGGGGGGGGGGGAGGGGGGGGGCCTCAGGTCCCAGGGAGGCGCTTCCCCACCCGAACCCCCGGGAACCGTCCCCAAGGCCTCCCGTGCCCAAGGGGAAGGGTCCCCGGTCCCTCCCCACCCCTCCCGGTGGGCACGGCGCCCGCCCACGCCCCGCTGCGCCCCGGCAGCCTCTCGCCCCAGACGCCCCTTTTCCTGATTCTCGGGGCGTCTTGTCTGCGTCGCATGTGGTACCGACGGCGGGGTTTTCCCGCGTGCGCTTTTGTTGGCATAGAAGCTACACACCAGGGCCCCCTCCTCCCCCCGGGGCCCCCCTTCTCCCCCCGGGGCCCCCCTCCTCCCGCGGGACCCCCCTCCTCCCACGGGACCCCCCTCCTCCCGCAGGACCCCCTCCTCCCCCTGAGGTCCCCCTCCTTCCCCCCCGGGGCCACCCTCCTCCCGCGGGGGCCCCCTCCTTCCCGCGGGGCCCCCCCAACTGACTCCGCCCCGCAGTCAGCTACGCCTGCTGGTCAGTCTTGCACGCAGGACCACACGGTGCCCTTTGCCTCTGGCTCCTCCCCCGTCCGTCCGTCCGTCGTCCGTCCGTCCGTCCGTAGCAGCTGTTCCTTCGGGGCTGTGCGGTCTCACTGGGCGAGCGGGCCACGCTTTATCAGCCATTTCCACTCTCGGATGTTTGCGCTGCTCGGTTTGAGGGATTTGCCATCCACGCTGCTGGAGCGCGCGCGCTGTGACGTCATTTTTGCTGGGCGTGTGGGCGCGCTGTGACGTCATTTCTGCTGGAGCGTGTGGGCGCGCTGTGACGTCATTCCTGCTGGGCGTGGACCTGGGGTGGATTGCTGGGTCCTAGGAGGTGGTGGTGACTCTCACGTTCTCACCTGCAGACAGCGGCCACGCTGCCTCATGGAGACCTTGGGAGGGTCCAGTGCATCGGTGTGAAGGTCAACGCATGACCTGTGGAGAGTGAGCTTTAACTAACGGGGCCATCACCCTCACTTCCGGGGACGCCCTCTCTCAGGGGACGGAGCCACCGCGTCCTCCAACACATGCTGCCTCCTGTCCTCACCCCTCTGTGAAGAGGGACACTTGCCCGGCTGGCATGGCTCCGTGGTTGAGCATCGACCTATGACCCAGGAGGTCAGGGTTCGATTCCCGGTCAGGGCACATGCCCGGGTTGTGGGCTTGATCCCCAGTGGGGGGCGTGCAGGAGGCAGCCGATCCATGATTCTCTCTCATCACGGATGTTTCTATCTCTCTCTCTCCCTCTCCCTTCCTCTCTGAAATGAATTTTAAAAATATTTTTTAAAATTTCTAAAAAGGTGACACTGGACTAAATAAAGCCCAGGTCAGACCCTCTGCCCGGGACTGGACCTTTCCGGAAGGGGGTGGGGCAGGCGTGCCCACTTCCTGCCTCCCATCCCAGCCGCGCCCGCACCCGCGCCCGAGAGGACACACCTGCTCTGCTGTTTAGCTCGTGTCTCACCTGCTCGTCCTCAGCCTCAGCCTCAGGCTCAGTCTTCCTGCTTACACCCCCTTTCCTCACCCCCACCCCGGCCTGGAGGAGCCCCAGCCTGTGGCACAGGGACCCTGACTCCCTTCTGAGCTGCAGGTCCCCCCTGGACGGAGGAATTCTGGGGGTTGAAGCCGGGCCCCCCGCCGCCTCCACAGGTGCCCTTTCACCTCAAAGGGAGTCCTTCTCTGACCCCTGCTGCCTTCTCCCCCCCGCCCCCCCATCTCTGCTTTCACCTCGCAGACGGCCTCGCGTCCTGTTTCACCGGGGAACCTGAGCTCAGGTGCGAACGCCGTCCAGGTCCCCGTCTGGTCCCTCCACGCGGCCCTGCCCCGTCACAGGCTCCTGGCCTCCACGCGGGCCTCCTGCTCCCGCCCGCCCCCCACCTCCTGGACGCTCAGGGTGACTGTCCCCCTGGGATCTGTCTTGGGTCCGCCTTCCTGTCCTCCTCTCTGTTCCAGCTCTGTCCTCCAGAAGGAGGCCACGCCCCCCAGCTGGTCCGTCTGTCCGTCTCTCCCGCCAAGGGCTTCCCCGTGCCCCACACCCGCCCTCCCGTCTGGGTGACCTGCTCCACCACGTTCAACCCTCACCTGAGGGTGTGTTTATCGATTTTTAAGGAGAGGAAGGGAGGGAAACATCAGTGTGAGCAGCATCGACCAGCTGCCCCGACCCACACGCGAGGCAGCGCCCTGACGGGAACGGCACCCACAGCTTTGTGGGTGCACAGGACGGCGCTCCGACCACGGAGCCACCGCCGGGCCCTCGTGCCTCGCACGCACACCAGCGCGGGTCCGACTTCGTCTGTGCTCCCTGCAGGCGCCGAGGGCAGGCCTGGCTCTCCCTCGGCCCCGCGGGAGCCCAGCGCCCAGCTCAGCGACGTCGGGAATGAGAGCAGGCAGCGCAGGCTCGGGCGCCATCCCTGTCCCACGAGGCGAACCCAGCTACCCACCCACCGCTCTCTCCTGGGCCCATCCCTCTCTCCTGGGACGGAGGACGACTCTGTGTCCCGGTCCTCGCCCGGAGGGAGAGCTGGCCCTGGTCCTTGTCCGTCTGACAAGCAGCCCGTGAGCGCCGAGCCAGCGCGTGTGCTGTTTGTGCTGGACAGAGGCCTCCCGGCCTCCCTCCCGGGGAACGCGTTCCACGTTCCCTCCCCCTCCTGCTCCACTGCCCCTCCCCGGGGACCTGACATTTCCCGGCTGACTCACCCCGCTCGCCTGCGATCCCCGGGCCACGGGCCCCCCAGGGAGGACCTTCATCCTCGGCCGAGGCCGCCACCTCCCCCCCCCCCCCCATCTGTCCCTGAATGCTGGGCGGCTCGGCCCTCTGCCTCCGGATCCAGACGAGGGGCTGCGGCCCGAGGACTCACGGGGACAGGAGGGGCCTCAGGAGCGGGGTGAGGAGGCGGGCATGGGGTGCAGGCAGACGTGTGCCCCGGAGCTGGGAGGTGGGTGCAAAGGCAGGCAGAGCCCAAGACCAGCTCTCTCAGGTCTCAGGCAGGTGCCGCCACAGTGCCTGACCTTCCCAATCCGCCCCGCCCCCCATGCCAACAGCGGGCCGCCTGGATGCGCAGGAGGCAGGTCCTTAGGAGCGCGTGCCTGAGGGCGGGGCCCCTTCATGGGGTGGGGGCGCACAGCCGGGCCGGGATGGGCACCTCGTCCTCCCCGCAGAGCTGGCCTGCCTTTCCCTGCCCTACTGCGTCCCAAGTCCCCAGAGCCCGGGAGACCCCCCTCCCCCCCGCGCCAGGGGTCAAGGCCCTGCATCCTGGCCTTAAAGGCGCAGTGCCCGCGGTGCGCACGGCACAGGCGACCCCCGGGTGCTAGGGTCCTCCCCACGGCGCTGAGTGGGTCCGCGTCCACCCCGCGTCATCGGGGCCGCGGACACATGCCCCATCACGTTGGGCTCTTGCTTTTGAAAAACCACATTTTCCCATGTCCCTAAAAAACGCCTCCTCCGCCTCGTTGCGGGTGGGTGTTGTTGGAGCCGCGGTGCGGCCGGGCTGAGCCATTTGCCCATATTTGGGCATTTACACGGTTCCCAGTAAACACGCGGCCCCAGGCCCCAAACAGACGGCAGAGCCAGGCTCCTGGCTGTGGCCTTTGGCTCCCGTCCCTGGGGAGGCAGCCAGCCGAGCGGACGATGAACGGCCCTCACACGGACGGGGTCCCCCTGTGAGACCAGGGCGGGCGCAGGGGCTGGGCCCGGAGGTGAGGAGACCAAGTCTCTCACAGGCAGCCCCGCGGCCCGGGATCCAGGTCCTGATGCGGATCACGCCGGGCTGACCCCCTGCCCCCCCGCCCCCGTGACCCTGGGAGGTGTCGCCTGCACGGACCACGGAGGAGCGCACGCGCCTGGTCCCTCGTCTGGGGGAACGGGTTGTTGAGAACGGGCTCCCCCCGGAAACTGGGGTGCAGGGAGGAGCGGGGAAGGGCGAGGCGATGGGCCCGTCTCCCGCTCCCACAGGCCCTGCCCCGGCACGCGGGAGGCCCGGACCAGACCCACAGCGTGCCAGCCGCGAGGCAAAGCGGCGTTTCCCTCCCACGGAGGATAAGGGGGTGTCACCTGCGAGCGGGCTCACAGAGGCACAGCCTGGGGGGGCGGGGGCCTCCCTTCGTGACCCATCACCTCCGGCCTGGCCTTCAGGGAAGCCTCCAGCAGCCTCTCTCCCTCCAGCCTCCGGCCTCCACGCCCTCCCCAGGCAGCGGCCAGTCTCCTTGCGTCCACGACCGACGGGGGGAGGGGGGGTCCCTGGATAGGAAGCCGCATGGTCTCCATCGCTGTCGCCTGCGCAGGCAGCCTGCGGGCTCCTCACATCCTCGCCCCAACGCCCCCCCCAGGGCAGAGAACTGCGCCCCCCCCACCTGTGCCCCCCCCAACCCCCGTCTCTGCCCAGTGATTGCTGGTCCTGGCCCTGCTGTCAGAAGCTCCTGCTCCCAGCACGGGGGACCTGCCGTCTGCCCTGCACATCCTCACGCCACTGCCCGGGGTGGGGGTGGGCGAGCGGGGCAGAGCTCCCGGCACCCGCAGGAACCTCCAGGGACCCCAGCAGCACCCACTGCACCCCGCCAGGCAAGGAGGGAGGATGATCGGGGGCGGAGGCTGGGGGCGGGGGGAGGTGCCGTTCCCAGGAGGCCCGTGCAGTACCCCGGCCGGCCCCTCCGCCCAGCCCCGCGGTCAGGCCCAGGGCGGCCACAGGCTGGTCTGACTGAGGACGTGTGGGGCCCTCGTTCAAGAAGGACCAGCCCTTTCGAGACCAGGACCGCGAGCCTGAGGCCCCGCGGGGCCCTCTGCACGGGCTGTGGGAGCAGAGGGGCAGCCTGCTGTGCGGCGACAGGAGGAGGTGGGGGCCGGGCCCGTGTGGACAGCCCGGGGCCAGCGGCCGCGTTTCGGGGGACCCCTCACAGGCCGGGCGGCGAAGAGCAGGGAGCAGGCATGTCCCAGGGCAGAGCCCAAGTGGCTTGTTTGTTTCTGCAGAGATTTCCCCGTTTCTCCAAAAATGGGGCTTCGCCGCACGCTCCCCGATGAGTCACAGGCCCGCTGGCCGAGCCCCGAGGTGCGGGGAGCCGGGCACTGCCCCCCCTCGACTGCCCGCCCGCCGAGAGGGCAGAGGGCGTGGCCGGGAGGCCCGGGCAGGGGCGCTGCTCTGTCCATCATTCACGTGGATCCCAACCCGGGGACGCCCGAGCCACGCCACGTGGCCGTGGGCCCAGGAGGAGACGGGGAGATAGGTCCCCCGCGGCCACAGGCGGTCGGGGTTCTCGGGGGCCGTCCCCCACTCCCCTCCGCGCGTCCCCCCTACCGCTCCCCGGAGGGAAAGGCCTGCCGCCCCCCTCGGCCGAGCGAGGCCTGTTATTTCTAACTGCAGCCCTCCCTCCCAGGGGCTGGCGAGGCAGGGAGCTGGGAGCAGCCACAGGCAGAGAATGACCTCGGGGGCCACCAGGTGCCCCCCAGTTCTGGGAGCAGAGCCTCCAGCCGGCCGGGCTCCCTCTCCGAGGCGCTCCCAGCAGCCCGGCCCGGCCGAAGGCTCCTTCTCCTTTTAAGGCCACGGCGTGCCGGGCAGCCCCAGCCCGTTCCTGCTGTTGGTGATTCATCAGCCTGTTTTCACTCGTTTCTTCCTAAAGGGCTGGCGCAGCGCCCCAAAAACAGCCACGTGCGGGCCCCCGGGGCCGGGAGCACCCGGGGAGCCCTGGGCAAGGAGGGGGCCGGTGCTGGGGTGCTGTGGGCAGCAGGGCACCCCCGGCCCCAGAGGGAGGCTGGGGCGGGCCAGAGGAGGTCAGAGGTCAGGGAAGGCCCCACGGACTGGGTTCTGCGGGTGAGGCAGGTCTGGAGCCCTTTCTTTCCTGAACTTGTGGGTGAAACCGGTCACGTCCTCATCTCTAAGGACCCCGTTTCCCCCGAGGGAGGCCCGGTGGGCGGCGTGGGGGCCCCCGCGGGGGGCACCGCGGGAAGGACGCGCAGGACACGGAGGGCAGCTGCCCCTCCAGCGCCCGGGGGCGGCCCCGGATGAACCCCCTGAACGGGGGTGGGGTGTGGGGAGGGGGGCCGCCGGGCAGGCTGCGGGCAGTCGCAGGTGTGTTCTGGCCCGGAAGGCGACCCGTGGGTCCCTCGTGTGCGTCTGTGCGTCTCCTCTCCTCCCTTCCTTCCTGCCAATCGAGGTGCGGCCGGGTCCCAGGCCGCTGCGTCCGCTCCCTGGAAGGGCGGCCTCCGGTCTCAGTCGCGCCGGGAGCCAGCGTGAGAGTCGGGGGCTCTCCTCCCCCCACGGGCACCAGGGCCAGCAAGTCCCTTCAGCCGCCCAGCCACGGGCAGGAGGGGACGGGCAGGGGGGACGGGCAGGAGGGGCGGCACATTCCCAGGGCCTGTCTCACCAGGCCCGGGCCCCGGGCCCCCCTCCGTGGTGATGAGGGGATGGAGCCAAGGACTGGCTGCTAAGTAAACGCTGGTCCCCGCCGGCCCGTGTGTGTTTGCGCTGCAGGAACAGGCTGTTCCCCAGGCCGGCACTGTCCGCCCCTCCGGCTGGGGGGTGTGTGTGCTGGAGTCCTTCTCCTTCCCCCTCCCCCTCCCCGTCCCCCCCCCCGTCCCCCCCCACCCCCTGAAGGACAGAAAGTCTTCCCACCAACCAGGCCCTCGTCCCTCCTCTCACCCCTCGGGGAGGAAGGCACACCGGCCCCTGAGGTCCCAGCGGCTCTGAGGTCTGTCCTGGTGGGTCAGTTCGCTCTCGCTTCTGCTCTCAATGGTCCTGCCTCCCAGCTCCTCCAACGTCAGGTGGGGCGGGCAGTGCTCCCCAAAGTGGCCCGGGAGGTGCGGGACGTGCCCGTCCTCAGGGTCTGTGTGGTCACAGCGGGGTCACAGCGGGGTCACGGGGTCCTAGATCCCGGGGTGGGCTGGCCCGGCAGGTCCCAGGGCTCCTCAGAGAGGTCTGGTCCTCGGCAAACTTTCTACCAAAAGGCGGGGGGTGGCGGGGCATCGGGGGTTATCAGAGAGCACGCGCTCAGCGCACGGCGTGTGGTCGCCTGTACTTCCGTGAGGTGGTGGCGGCAGCAGCAGGCGTAAATGCCCTGGATTGGAGAGATGTCAGCAGCCTGCCTCGGTGCCCCCCCCGCCCCCCATCCCCCCCCTACCTCCCCGTGTTGAACAGGTATCATGTCTGAGGCCCGCTGACCTCCCTGGAGGCGGGGCCAGGACCCGGGCAGGCAGGTGAGGCCCTGGCCTGCAGCCCAGGATGCGGGGTGAGGGGGGTGGGGGGACGGGGTGTGAAAGCTAGTGACCAGGATGACAGATATTTTCATGAAATTGCAAAAAAATCAGAGTAATGCCAAGGGCCTCGATGAACACCAATTCACCGCCGTCAATACAGACCGGACCAGGGGAGGGACGTGCCCTTTGGCCCGGTCCCCACATGGCTAGCGGGGGGGCCCCCCAGGGCACAGGCCTGTCTCGGACAGGAAAGGCCCGGGGAGGGGCCGTCCGTGTCCCCGGGGTCTCAGCCCTCGGGTTCCGGGCCTGAGCCGGGCCCTCTCGGCCCCCCGTGGTCACGGCGTCCCCACCTTCCTCCCGCCGCCACCCCTCTCCCCCGGGGGGACCAGCGCCTGGTATTTATTTCCTTCTCTGAATTCTTAGGAAAGCAAGCCGGCGGAGACCAAGGCCGATGCCAAGAACGGCGGCAAGAAGGCCCTGGGCCCCAGGCAGGACTCGGATGCGGGGCGGGCTCCCCGGCGGGGCGTCCTGAAGAAGGCCTTCTCCCGAGACAAGGAGGACGCCGCCGCCGCCGCCGAGGCCAAAGGCGCCCCCCAGCCCCGGGAGGAGAAGCTCATCCGGGGCATCGACCGGGGCCGGGTCAGGGCCGCCGTGGACAAGACCGAGGCGGGGGGCAGCGGGCGGGGGGACGGCCAGGCCCCCAGGAAGGAGGAGGAGCCGAGAGGGGCGGCCAGGAGCACCGGCCTGAGCAGAGACAAGGATGAGAAGCCGGAGGACGGGAAGGGAAGAGGCGGGGGAGAGCGCAAGGAGGCTGCGGGGAAGGAGGGCCCCACGGCGGCGGCGGCGAGGAAGGAGGAGGAGAAGGTCACCCAGGAGGCGCCCCCCGGCCCCAGGGCGCCCGCGGGGGAGAGGCAGAGCGGGGCAGCGGCCGAGAAGCCGGCGGCCCCCGCCAAGCCCCCCGCCGAGGGCCCGGCCCCCGCCGCGGAGGGGGAGGAGGCGGCCCCCAGCATCTTCGACGAGCCGCTGGAGCGCGTCCGCAGCAACGACCCCAGCATGACGGAGGTGAACGTCAACAACTCGGACTGCATCACGCCCGAGATCCTGGTGCGCTTCGCCGAGGCGCTGGAGTTCAACACGGCCGTGCGGGTGTTCGCCCTGGCCAACACGCGGGCCGACGACCACGTGGCCTTCGCCATCGCCATCATGCTCAAGGCCAACAAGACCATCACCAGCCTCAACCTGGACTCCAACCACATCACGGGCAAGGGCATCCTGGCCATCTTCCGGGCGCTGCTGCAGAACAGCACGCTCACCGAGCTGCGCTTCCACAACCAGCGCCACATCTGCGGCGGGAAGACGGAGATGGAGGTGGCCGCGCTGCTCAAGGACAACACCACGCTGCTCAAGCTGGGCTACCACTTCGAGCTGGCCGGGCCCCGCATGACCGTCACGCACCTGCTCAGCCGCAACATGGACCGGCAGCGGCAGCGGCGGCTGCAGGAGCAGCGGCGGGCGCAGGAGGCGGCGGCGGGGGCGGTGGGGGCCGCCGGGGAGAAGAAGGGGCTTCTGGAGGTGCCCAAGGTCAAGGTCGGGGGGGCGCCCGCCAAGGGCTCCCCCGGCCCCTCCCCGCAGCCGTCTCCGAAGGCCTCGCCCAAGAACTCGCCCAAGGGTGGGGGGGCTCCGGCCGCCCCCCCGCCGCCCCCGCCGCCGCCCCTGGCCCCGCCCCTGATGGTGGAGAACCTGAGGAACTCGCTCTCGCCGGCCACCCAGAGGAAGATGGGGGACAGGGCTCTCCCCGCCCAGGAGAAGAACTCGCGCGACCAGCTGCTGGCCGCCATCCGCTCCAGCAACCTCAAGCAGCTCAAGAAGGTGAGTGCGGGGAGGGGCCTTGCCCGCCGGGGGCACCGCTGTCCCTCAGGGGGGCTGTCCCGCCTTTAGGGGCTCCTCCAGCTCCCCTCCTCCTAGAAGAGACACACACGACACGCAGCCGCTCCGCAGGGCGCGGCCCCCCTGAGCTCCCTCCCTGAGCTCCCAGCCTGACCGCGTCCACCAAAGGCGCCTGGGAGTCAGTGCGTGCAGTGCAGGGGTACCCCCCCCCCCCCGCCGTCCGGCTCAGGCCCGGGCACAGCAGCCGTGTCATTGGTCATTGGGCCGGGACAGCGGGAGGAAGGACAGCCGGTGGTCGTCCCGGGGGCACGGAGACGCCCAGCTCCTCCTGTGTCCACCCACGCGCCCACCCTCAGGCCCACCCGTGCGTCCGGGCCCAGGAAGAGGCCGGAGGCGGCTGGGCCTCGCCGGCGGCTCCCTCAACGCCCTGCCTTGTCCTTGCAGGTGGAGGTGCCCAAGCTGCTGCAGTAGGGCCAGGCTGCGGGCACCGCGGGCACCGCCCCCCGGGGTCGCCCAGACCCGCCCCCGGCCGGCCTGCTGCGGGCGGTCCCCCGCCTGCCCGGGGTCCCGAGGCCGCGCCACGCTTTCTCATCCCGACGGTTCCTCTCCGCGGGCCGATGTTTCCGGACAAGAAGAGTCCTTCAGGCACGTCGCGGAGAAGACGGCACGCGGCGGGGAGCCGGGGAGGATGTGCACGGGACCGCGTCACGGCCCAGCCCCGCCCCCCAGGGCCAGGATTCAGCTCTGAGGAGCCCTGGGGCAAGGCTGCTGGGCTGGTGTGCAGGGCAGGGCAGACGATGGAGAGGGAGAGGGACGGGACGAGGACGGCCACCCCCCGCCCGGGCTGACAGAGCCTGGACAGACGGACCGTGCCCGGGGGAGGGAGGGGCAGGCGCAGCCGGATCAGAAGGTTTGATGCCAAAGCAGACGTTGTTTTCCTACACCCACGCGCTGTGTTGTGACCCGCTGTGTCTTCCCATGAGATTTTGATAATATATACGAGCCTGTAGCTGCGCGTGGCGATGCCCGCCTCCGTGCTGTGCGGGGCCCTGCCCACCCCGCTCCCTGGGGACCCTGCGCCCCCGGTCCCAGCCGTGCTGTCCCAGGCTGCCCACAGCACAAGTTCACTGCCGAGCGCAGCGTGGGGGCAGCGCCCAAGCTGGCTGCCCAGGCCCGGGACCAGGCCTCCGGGGTCTGGGAGGCACCGCCAGGGACGGGCAGAGGGAGCCAGGCCGGGGCTGTATGAGGCGTGTTCACCCCCTGACTCGCCCGGGCTGTGGGCTCCCCGCCAGCTCTCAGGGCAGCCCCACTCCCTGCCCTGTCCTGCCTCCCTCTATGGGGCGCAGCCTTCTGGCTGGACGGCCTGGCGCTGCTGGCACCGCTGCCTTGGGTCGGAGTCACTAGTGGGTTTTCCTGCCTCCACGGCAGCGGGCAGAGCAGTGTTCCCATCTTTGGGGTGCAGAGGGTCTCTGCCAGGTGGGGCCACGACGGAGGGCAGGCTAGCCCTCGGCACAGAGCCCCGCCCAGGCCCCCCTCCGCCCTCGCGGTCCCCCAGCCCAGGGCCCTGTGCGCACAGCCGGCAGCTCCGAGGCCGCGCGGGGAGCAGGGAAGGCAGAGCCCGCGCCTCCTCCCCTCGCTCAGGGCCGCAGCGCCCCCTCCAAGCCTCCGGCCCCGCAGACGGGCCCCCCGGGGAGCCCTTTCCACCACCGTCCCCCCCACACACCCCGCGGACGCTTCCTCCAGCTCCGGGCACCGCCAGGCCCGGGTGACGTCACCCTCCTCGGCGCCCGGGAAGCGGGAGCGCAGCGCCACCTGCTGGCGGGTCCCGCGCAGGCTCCCTGGTGACGTCACCCTCCCCGGCGCCAGGCCGCGCGGCCTCCCCTGGTGACACCCCGAGTGCAAGAGCCAGAGAGGGTCTGTCGGGGTCCGCGCCCGCCTTTCACGGGGAAGGAACGGGGTTCAAAGGGAGCAAGTCGGTCCGCGGCCTCCTGCCCCCGAGGATGCCCTCCCCGCACCGCTCCCAGGTCCCTGCTGCTCCCCCTCCCGGCCTGGCCTTGGGGACCCTGGTTCTCAGGCCCTGCCCCAGGCTGTGACCAGAGCCTCCCCCACAGCGTCTGGGTGGCAGGGACCCCGGGGGGCACGGCTGGCACAATGGCCATCTGCAGACCCTGCCCTGGGGCCTCGGAAGAGGGAGGAGGGACACCCACCCCGCCCATGAGCGGAGCCGGGACCTCAGGGGCCCAGGTGGACCTCAGGGACCCCAAGGGAGGAGCAGCCGCACGTCTGAGCTGTCGCAGGCCGGGCTGGGCCGGGGTGGGGGTGGGAGGAAGCTCTGTAATGTGGGCAGCTCCCCACCCAGGGCAAGACCCACCTCGCGGGCCGTGGGACCAGCCCTGGCCTGGGTGCCCGCCTGTGGGGGGGGGGGGTGCGGGGTGCTGTGCCCTGCCCTGCCCCTGCCCCCTCCTGCCCTGGGGCGTGGAGCCGGCAGCCTTGCAGGACGGTGAGGACCACGGTCCACGTGAGTTGCCTCTCAGCTTTAATGGCAGCCCAGCGGGGGCAGTGGGACGGCAGTGGGCTCCGCGGGCAGCTGACAGAGCCCCGCACAGCCGCCAGGGCAAGCAGGGGGTCCTGGGAGCGGAGGGGCGGGCGGTGACCCACACTGCGGGCCTCCCCGGGCCCCCGGGAAAAATAAAGATAGTGCAGCCACGCCAGGCCCCACCCGCCCTCCTTCAGGGCTGAGTTCCCGCCCAGACCCTGTCCACCTCCCTGCACGGCCCGGGGGGTGGCTGGCTGGGGGCCTGTTGAGGGGTGACCCCTGCCAGGGCCAGGGCAGACACAGGCGGGCCTGTGAGAGCAGCAGACTGTCGGTCAGTCCCTCAGGCTCCGGGGTAGGCGGGCTGCGGTGGCAGATAAGGGGGCGGAGCTGGAAGCCAAGGAGACAGGACGTTGGCCACAGGAGCAGTGAGGTGACCCCACCCCCGGGCGCGCGGGATTCGGGGAGGAGCCAGCCTGGGGGTCTCAGCTGAGGCAGAGGGCAGCGGAGAGGGACCCCGGGTGACGCGTGGACGGGGAGGTCCTGGCGCAGGGGAGGGGCCGGAGGAAGGGCTGGATTGCTCGCTCACCTGCAGGGCTGTAGACAGGGGGCCCTGCCGGGTAGAGAGGAGGCTGGGGAGGAGCACTGGGGGGGAGCAGGAAGCCCGGGGGCGGGGGGCCGGGGCCAGCTTTGGGGTCCGGCGGGTACGGGTAAGCCGGCTGCACGAGGGCGCCTGTCATTGGAATCTCCTGGCCTGAGTGGGGGGGACAAGGTCAGTGTTGAGAGCTCTGCCTCCAGGGGGCGCCACCACGCCTTCCCAGGGAGCCCAGGTGAGCCCCACTGGCGGCCGGTTCGCTGGCCCCCCACACCTTGCCCTTCAGAGCAGAGCAGGGCGCTGGGCGTGAGGCCTGGTGGGAGTCAGAGCACAGCCTGGGGAGCGTCCTTGGGCCGGGACCGGGCAGCACAGGGCTGGATCTGATCATCCGCGGAGTTGTCCCCGGGGGACCCCAGCCGCCCCCACCCACCCCTCCCACATGGACCTCCCAGGCCCATCACCCACGCGGCATCAACGCCCATGGCTCAGACCCCCACAAACACCCGTGCGCGTCCGAGTGGCTGCAGGTGTGTCCACAGGGCTGCCCCGGGCCGGCCCCACCGGCGGGTCCCGGCGGCTGCCCGTCCCTACCTGCACAGGGGCTCTGCAGCCGCCGGCGCCGGCGGGCCAGGTAGCGGCAGGTGCAGAAGAAGCAGAAGGCGGCGGAGGCGACCACGGCCAGGAAGAGGGTCAGGGCTGCGGCCAGGCCCGCCGTGAACTTGGGGCTGGAGACAGAGACGGGTCCTCTCACCTGCGGCTCTCACAGCGGGGCCGGCGGGACCCCAGACGGGGCTCCGTCCTGGGGAGACCCCTGCCTCCCCTCCCGCCGGCCGAGGCGCACGGGACAGCGTGCCGGCCCCTCAGGGGGTATTCTTGTCCCTGGGAGGCAGCCTGGAACCCACGAGCTCGGCACCTTCGTCTGTGGGGGGAGCACGGCCGACACCCGCTGGCGGGCAGCGCACCCCTGGTCGCAGCCCAGTTCCCAACGCGGCCTGCGGGGGGCGCAGACCCCGGGCTCCCTCCTCAGTGCCCGGCTGACCGGGAGGCGGAGGCGGCGGGAGGGAGGCCGGCCCGGTGGCTGCTGGGAGGAGGGACAGGTGGGCGCCCACCTGAAGCCCAGGCAGCGCTTCTGCTGGGACTCGGAGATGAGCAGGCTCAGGTCCCGGCAGCAGGAGCGATGGCGGCAGGTCCCGCAGCAGAAGGTGAAGGGCTGGCAGCTGAAGCCCGGGTGCCAGGCGTCGTCCTCGTCCAGGTACCCCAGGCAGCCGGTGCCGGCCAGCGCTGCGTGCGGGGCGTGCGGGGCTGCCAGGCTGGTCCCTGCCTCCCTGAGCCCCCCATGGTCCTTCCCCAGTGACCCCACTTCCCACTGTGGTCCCCACGCCCCTGGTGGCCCACCCCACTGGCCCCCCTAGTCAGCCCCCAGCTGTGGGGTCCCCAGCCCCCTGGTGCCGGCAACATGAGTTGCCCCTTGGGGCTCAGGGGTTGGCTTCCCAGGGCCCAGACTCCATCCTCTCCCTCCTGCTCCCTGCCAGCACCCCCAGGGGCCCGGGGACCCCACTCCTGGCTCCCTGCCCCTTACCCAGGGGAGCCCCCAGCAGCAGGAGGGCGACGGCCGTGAGTGGCATGGTGGGAAGAGGGTGCTGCGGGTCCCGGAGCTGCTGGGGGCTGCCCACTGCCAGGCACGGCTGTGGTGGCGACTGCCTGCGGGCAGCGGTGACCACGCCCAGGGCCCGCCCCCGGCCCCACCCCAGCCTAGCCCTGCGCTTGTCCCCTGTGGTGGCCCGTCTCCGCGCAGCGCCCAAGCCGTGCCGTGGACCCGAGCAGCCTGATCCTGTGCCCCCCCCCTGGAGGGCAGGGCCTGTCCAGCCCAGGACGCCGGAGGAGGGGAGGGGAGAGGCTGGGAGCCCCCCACCCCAACCCCCATCCCCAGAACAAGGCCCCACTGAGGCAGCTCAGAGCAGCTTTGTCCCCGCTGTGCCTCCCACAGGCCGGGCTGCCAGCCGCAGCTCCTGTGGCCCCGCCCCCACGCGGGCAGCGCGGACACCAGGGCTGCCAGGCCCTGCCTCCCGGTCTCTGAGCGGCACTTCCTCAGGACGTCCTCGCATCTGCGGCCCAGCCAGGGCCAGGGAGGCTGTCCCCTGGGGCCCGCCCCCACGCCAGGACCCTGAGCCTTCCCCACAGGCCCTGAAGCCACGCCCCCACAGCCCCGCTCTCCGTGGCAGCCCGCGCTGACACTGACAGCTCAGTGTCACGTGGCCCCGGGGAAACTGCCTCCAGGGCCGGCGGGAGGACCAGGCACTGTGCTGCCCCAGGGCCACCCGACCACGACCCCGACCTGACCCCGACCCGACCCCGCCCAGCTCCTGCGGGTGGGCCTGGGGCCGAGTCTGCTTTACTCATGATGTCACCGTCTGACCACAGCCAAGGGGGGGTCGCTCCCGCCGCAGATCTGGGAGGGGTCACGGCCCCAGCTCCTTCCGAGGGGGGGCGGGGGGGGACAAGGGGCTTCCTGGCCAGGGGCAGCACTGGGGAGACGCGGCCCGGTCCAACAGCTCCCCCAAGCCTGGTGGCCATGGGGCTCTGGTGCCGTGAGCCACCCCTGGGGAATGAGACCCACCACGGATGGCCCGGCCTGTGTCCTCCTCCATCTAGTTTCTCCCACCTTCTCCGCTCTGTCCGCCGAGCCCCCAAACCCTGGGAGAGCCCTCTGCCCGGGTCGGACCTGCAGGCCGAGTGCTGCCCCTTCCGGGGGGGGGGGGGGTCTCACTGGACAGGAGCCGGTTCCTCCTGCCTGACCCGGAGGCGCCCCTGAACTTCCAGCGGCGGGAACGGGCACCTGCCGCGAAGGCGCCGCAGGAGGAACGCGCCAACGCCCGGACACAGCCCACGGGGCCCGTCGGCCGGTGTCTGTGGAACAGGCCCCCCAGCATGAGGCCCCGTTCCTCCAGGACTCGAGCACGAGGCCCCCTTCCCCAGGGCAGCTGCACGAGGCTGCTCTCGGTCATCGGGGTCCCTCTGGCCACGCACGGCCCTCAGCACGGGCCCCGGGCCGGCACCTCCCAAGGTCAAAGGGAGGAAGAGCAGGAGGCAGAGGCAGTCGGAACGCCCGCCGGCAGACGTCCCTCCCTGGACACCAGGGACACCGAGTGGCAGGGGCTGCCCTGGAGATGCCGTGCCAGACCCTTCCTTGAGCTGCAGACCAACTCCCTCCATCCACTTCCTGTCCGAGGCCACCCGCCTGCAGGGCGCTGCGCAGCCGAGCTGTTACCAACAGGCCCCGGAGGGGGCACCTGGGAGGGAGCCCTGTCCCCCAATGTCGCCTCCTCTCGCCTGACCCGACAGACCCGCTTCCCTTAGGCTGCCGGCCGGCCGGCCCGGCCCGGCGGACCCCAGGCCCTTCCCCCTTCATCTCCTCCTCCAGGGACGAGGCAGAGGCGAGGACACGTTCATCTGTGAAGATTCCTTTACTTCCTAGAAAAATACACGCTGCCATCTGAGGGCTGCCGCTCGCCCGTCGCGGTTCCTGAGGGAGGCAGCCCGGGACCGCGTGGAGGAGTATTAAATAGTCGGGAGAGGTGGGCTCTAAAAAAAATCCGTTTCTCCTATTTCTAGGAAAAAAAAAAAAAAAAAAAAGGAGAAACAGACTGCCATCTGCCTGGCTTCCGGTGTGCATGTATGTGTGCACAGGAGTGCACGTGTGTGCGTGTCCACGGGACGGCTGGGGAGGCCCGTCATGCACGGAGGCAGGTGGCGTCCTGGCGGGCCGTCGTGTTGCCCTGGGAGGGAGCCCGGGCCGGGCAGCGCGGTCCCTCGTCCCCGCCGAGACCCAGGCGTCCTGAGGCAGAAGCTGCTCTCCGGTTCCCGTCGGGGCCCCGGAGCGTGAACACTGGTGCAGAGCGCGGCCGGCCGGCTCCGGGCTCCGAGGGGCAGCCGCCGTGAGCAGGTCCTCCGGGCAGGCAGTGGTTCCGGACGGCAGCAGAGGACTCTGGGAACTGGCAGGCGGGAGGAGGAGGAGCAGGAGCAGGTGGGGAGCAGGTGGCAGACGGGCTCCCGGGACGGCGGGACGTGTCCTGGTCCACATCGCCGAGTGACGCACGAGAGCTCGGCCTCCCGTCGCCAGGTCGCTGCGAGGCCGAGGGCCGTGGCCAGGAGGCGGCTCGAGGCGGAGGAGAGCGCGGCGCCAGGCCGCAGGGCGGCACACGGCGGCGGCCCGGAGCGGGGGCGGACCTAGATGCCGATGGCCTGCAGCACCCGCCTCTCGCTGTCGTTGAGGTGGCCCGAGAACATGACGTAGCAGGGCTGCTGTGCGAACTGGCACAGGAAGTCCGTGAGGTACGCCTGCAGGAGGAGCGGGCGGCGCTGGCTAGCACCCAGGCGTCCAGCACCCAGGCGTGGCCTCCCACATCCTTGGACCTGGGTTAGGTCCAACCGGGGGCTGAAGTCCACAGGGAAACGCTCTCCCCCCAGGACCTTCACCGCAGCCTCGGAAGTGGAACCAGCCCAGCCGGCATGGCTCAGGGGTTGAGCATCGACCTACGAACCAGGAGGTCGTGGTTCGAGTCCCAGTCGGGGCATTTTCCTGGGTTGTGGGCTTGATCCCCAGTAGGGGGCGTGCAGGAGGCAGCCGATCCATGATTCTCTCTCATCATTGATGTTTCTCTCTCCCTCTCTCTTAAATCAATAAAGATGTATTAAAAACAAAAAATTATTTTAAAAAAGGAGCGTAACCACATTGTGGTACGAACACAAAGCGAAGCCCCACCCCTCGCCCCCGCCCCCCGCAAGACAGGAGCTCGGCCCGGGCGCAGGATGCACAGGAGCGGGAGCCTGGCTCCTGGTCTCGGCCCTCACCTGCAGGTCCACCTGGTAGAGGGGGTCCTTCAAGGCGTCGGGGTCATCCTCCTCGTCGTCCTCGTAGTAGTCCTCCTCTGTCACACACGGGGGTGGGGGTGGGGGTGTCAGGCAGGCGCCCAGGCCCGCACGCGCCGCCGGGGGTGGGCAGGGCGCTCACCGTATTTACTCGTGGCGAGGAGGTCAGACAGGAGCTGGCCCGCTAAGCCCCCGCCCTCCTCCTCGTCCTCCTGGTCCTCGTCCTCGTCCTCCCACATGTCATTGGAGTCGTCTGGTGGAGAGGAAAGGCAGCTGCAGCCACACGTTCTCCACCCCCACCTTGGGCGGGAGAAACGGGCCGGTCTCTGACTGCGGCCTGCAGCCCCCCATGGGCACGCCGGGACCCAAATCCCCGGGAAGCTCGAAGGAAGAGCGGGTGTCCTTCTAGCGGGGGGTGGAGTGGGGAGGGGCGGGGGGTGACGACTGAGGCTGGGAGGCTCTGGGACAGCCCCGAGGCCGGCGGGGGCGGGTCCCTCCCGGGAGGCGGGCGAGCACCTTGGCCCCACTCGGCGGGGGCGGTCTGGCGGGCGGCGTTGGCCTCCATGACATTGGACAGCTCGTTGATGATCAGCTTCAGGATCTTGACCAGCAGAGGAATGTTGGTCCAGCGCTCGGGGTCTGCGGGAAAGAAAAGGCGTCGAGTCCGACTCGGCTCCCCGGCCACGCCCTGTGCTGCAGGGATGCTCGGCAGTCCGCCCGCCAGCTCCCGCCTTCAGACCACACCCAGGCGCTCCCATCAACAGCCACTCGCTTCACAACCTCATCTGCCTGTGGCCAGCACAGGTCAGTTAGGAGAGGCCCGAGTTCAGGGATTCAAGGAGGCAGGTTTCAGCCAGTAATAAAGCTCGGGCACCCGGTAGGGGCCTGGAGCCGAGCACGCAGTCCCCACGACTTGCAGCTGGAGACGGAACCTACAGGTCAGGGCACTCACTGCCTACAGGTCACGGGGTCACAGGCCAAAGGCGGCCGATAATCAGGACTGGACGTGGCCCCCGAGCCGACGGAGCTGGAAGCAGGGCCGCTGGTGCCGAGAAGGCGCCCCCCGACCTCAGCGGAGGGAGACCACTGTGCTGACCCCCTGCTCCTTATCAGCCCGTCACCCCCAGTGCTGGTTCCACACCGAGATCGGGGCGCCCCCGCCTCCCGTCTCCTTTGTCACCCACTCTTGGCCGTCTTGGCGCGGGTGCGGACGCCCTCGTCCACGCCGTAGATCTCCTCGCCCTTCACGCGGATGTCCTGCAGCCGCTTGTCGTCCGTGTTGATGCCGTGCTGGAGCAGCTTGCACAGGGCCACGGAGCTGAGGGCACACGCGGGACAGCCCTCACCACCCACCCAGAGGCCACCCACGGGGACGGGCATTACGTCCGAGGCTGACGGGGAAGCAGAGGTCGGTGGGTGAGCCCCAGGGCCGCTGGGCGGTGCGCTGGGCCATGTGCCGGGCAGAGCCAGGGCAGGGCAGGCTCAGCGGAGAACAGCCTCTGGCGGTGAGGGCAATGGCAGAGGAGGGTCCCAGCCCTGAGGTCAAACATGGCGGCCGACCACCTGGGAAGTCCCGGGACAAGCCAGGGCGGAGCAGCGCCAGGAGGCCCACCTGACTTTGCCCTCGTACTGGCCGTAGAACAGGTGCTGCCGGCTCGTCCACTCGGCCATCACGAACTCCAGGGCGGGCTTGCCGGTGGGCCCGGGCAGGCTGCACAGGAACTCCAGGAGCGGCTCCAGCTGGGTGTGCACCAGGTGGGCGAACACCATGATCAGGGACTGGGGCAGAGGGAGGCCGCCGTCAGGACACCAGGACACGGAGCCTCCCGGTCGGCGTCTCCGGGCCCACACGCCCGCGCTTCATGCTCTCAGGCCGGCGGAGCTCAGTGACCGGGAAGCAGTGTGCGGACTGCACCCCCCCAGCCCCGAGGCGGCCCGCCCTCACCTGCATGACGCTCAGCGTCTCCGCCTGCTGCATCTTGCTGAGGATGGCGCGCAGGATCTGGTCCAGGTTCTCGCCCAGCTCCCGCCCGGCCTTGCTGATGAGGGTGGAGACCAGGCGGCCCACGAAGGCGGCGGTGAACTCAGAGGTGCGGGGATCCAGCAGCTGGCTTACCACCTGCATCACGTACCACAGCCCGCCGTGGCCCTGCTCGTCACGCCACTGCGCCACCTGCTCCAGCGCCACCGACACGTAGGCCCGCAGGCACTCGCCGCCGTTCTGGGGACACAGGGCAGGGCCGCGAAGTCAGCGAGGGGACCCCGACGGCCTGGGTCTGCACAGACGGGGTGGCTCGGCCACCGGAGTCAGCCGCTCCCTCACAGACACAGACACTACAGTCCCCGCCTCGCCCACTCCGACCTCAAGGGACAGTGGCCAAGCAAACCGAGTTTAGCCATAAGGGCCACCCTGGTGCTGGGACACACGTTAAGGCCAGGTCATGGGCGACAGGCACCTGAGACTTCCCAAAGCCCATCTCCTTGACTTCTCAGAGAAGAAACATCCAGAAAAGCCTTCCTCACGGCCCAGGTCTGTGTCTGTGACGCCTCCACAGTGGTGACCCCCAGACACAGGGCGCCCACATCTGTACGACTGCAGCCCAGAGCACAGACAACAGGCGTGGGCAGTCTGACTGGCCCGGTCCTCTGGGTAAACACAGACGTGGGACACACGCCAGAGCGTGGACCTGTCAGACCTCAGCCTCCGACAGCACGCGGTACCTGCATGGTGGCGTTGTCGTCCGTGTGCAGGGTGCACTGCGCCACCGCGGGGAACGCCTGGCAGATGAGCAGCTGGGAGAGCGGCGGCTTCGTGCTGCGCACCACGGTGGTCAGGATGTCGATGGCTGTCTGGAGGAGGAGGGAGGTCAGGCCCTTGCTGTGTCGACACAGCGCAGCAGCCCCGAGAAAGAAAGGACCCGAGACGGCGGCGCGTGCGCCCAGCCTCCTCGCGGGGGCGTGTCACTTGGCGGCCGTGGACGGACGGCGGGTAGCGAGCTCAGTGTGTGAACAAGGCTCCTCAGAACCCCGTCCCCAAGGGCAGAGCAGCCGGCAAAGTCACCCTGAACCTCGACGTTCACTGGTGTCCTGCCAGCTGGCCGGTGTGCACCCCACCTGCTCACACCACCCACCCACGCCCGACCGCGTGGCTTCGCCCACTCACCGCGCACAGCCCCGCGGGGAGCTTGTCTGCTGGCGCCTGCATGATGCTGACCAGCGTGGGGATCAGCCGCATCTGCATGGGGCCCTGGCAGGCCTCGATCTGGGACAGCTCCTTGAAGATGTCCTGAGCCAGCAAGGCGACGACGGGATCTGAGGTGGACAAGGCAACACGGACCCCGCCCGCCGGTCTGCACATGGCCCTAACCTAGCGAGCAACGTCTGCGTGGATGACACGCCACACACCCGGGACCTAGCGGGACCATGAACCACCTGGAACAACAGGAGAGATGCCACCTCCGAAGGCACACGACCTCCCAAGGCCACGGCTCGGGCCACAGCCAGACCGGCTCTCCCGGCCAGTCCCAGCCGCCTTACCCTGTGGAGCCCAACGGGGCTGAGGAGCCGTGCGGCGAGGGCCACCCGAGGGTGCAGTGCGGACACCTCGCCAGGCCACGCCCCCAAGTGAAACGCCACCACCCACGACGTGCAATAATCCCCGAGCACCCCGAGCCTCAACACCGGAGCCCCCTCTTTACAAGCAAACACCCTCGGTGTTTTTTCTGATAATCAAGTACAGACAATACACACTACAGAGAAGTAGCGCAGAACACGCTAAAAAGTGCTAAAGGAAAGAAACCCCGTAACGCCACCGCCCCAACACGCTGACGTCTATGTACGTATGTTTACATACGTGCTTTCCTAAAACAAAACCAGCACTGGGGCCTGTAGTCTGTGCATCTGGAAACACTATCTATTACTTATTATCACGTCAACGTTAGCTCAGCACGCTAAGCATTCTCCTGAAGTTGAGTTTTCATGGCTGTAGTTTCCCATGTTATGGCATCAGCTAACCCCTTTACACGCCCACGTTGTTGCTGCTATAGAAACGAGAGGAACACCCTGTCCATCTGTCCCCAGATCTCCTTTCTGAGGCAGTGCAGGCCTCTTCCCAGAGCCAATCAGCTGGCTCCTCCCCCCGTTCTCACGAGGGGATGAGACCCCCGAGAGCAGCAGCCCCCCTTTCCAGCTCTGCTGACCCAGCCAGGCTCGGCTCTGCTCGCGGACAGCCAGTGCTTGCTTAGGACATGAAAGAGCACCCCCCAGGGACAGGTCTGCTCCAGCCCGTGGGCCTCCCTGGCGGCATACCGTTGCTGTACTTGAGGAAGATGGCGATGGTGAAGGGGCAGATCTTGCTCTCCACGCTGGCTGTGAACTCGGGGTCCACTGTGCACACGATGCACAGCGTCTCCATCACCAGGTTGAGGACCTCGGAGCTGAACTGCGCGGCCAGGTGGATGAGGCCGTCCAGCACGCTGGGCAGGAAGGGCTGCAGGACATGCGTGCTCTCAGAGGCTTTCAGCTGGTCACAGTAACTGGGGAGACACAAGCAGGCGTTACTTCCTCCCAGTGCAGGTCCCTCGTGGCGTTCCCATCGGTGCTCGCTGTCTGCGTGCTAAAGAGCCGACAACAGAAACAAGGCCTCCACAGAGGCTCAACGAATGCACTGGCCCAGGCTGGGGCGGCTCACATGGCTGGAGCACCATCCTGTACACCAAGAGGTGCGTGTTCACCCCCTGGTTGGGGCACATGCGGGAGGCAACTGATTCATGTTTCTCTCTCTCTCTCTTAAATCAATTTAAAAAGTTGCAATACTAAGGTTAAAAAGAATGTTTAAAAAACTGTGTCTTGCCCTGGCTGGTTTGGCTCAATGGATAGAGTGTCAGCCTGCAGACTGAAGGATCCCGGGTTCGATTCTGGTCAAGGACACAAGCCCAAGTTTCAGGCTCAATCCCCAGTGAGAGGTGTGCAGGAGGCAGCCGATCAGTGATTCTCTCTCATCTTTGATGTTTCTCTCTCTCTCTTTCCCCTCCCTTCTTCTCTGAAATCATTTAAAAAATGTATTTTAAAGAAGAGAAAGGAATGAACTATAGTGCATGTGACATCATGGATTAACATAAAAATCACTGTGCTGGGTAAAAGAATTCAGGCATGCGCACACACACACACTGTGTCTATGACCACGTTATGCGCCAGCTGCTGTTCCCAGGTCGACCAGGACCAGCGGAGTCGTGGCTTTGATACCCCAGCCGTCCAGAGCCTCGCCTTTGGTCAGAGCCCGGTGCTCACGGCCAGCTGCTCTGACCACTTCTTCAGAGCTGGTTTGCCACGTGGCCTGGGGTTTCACCGTGCTCTCCGGGTCTCCCAGGTCCCACAGGGCACTTCTGTCCGCGGACGGAGGGCCTGAGCGAGACGTCGGAGGAGCCCCCTTGCTGACGCCAGCGCCCGCCACGCTTCCTGACGCGCGTCACAATGCACAGCGCCGCCCTCTCAACAGGAGGACGGCAGGCAGGTGCAAGGCAGGCCGTCGTAGGGCTTCGGGGAGATCGCAGGATTCCAGTGAGATTCAAGTTGGACTTTAGAGTATCCCCCGAACCACAACGGTCCCTCTGGGCCGGGCAGGAGGGTAAGGGAACGACCAGGGGTCCTGGCCTGAGCTGCAGCGAGGCCACACCACCCGCACTTGGAGGCAGCGACCCCAGCACGGCCCGGCTCTCCTCCTGCCCGTCACTCGTGCAGCCCTCGGCGGCGATGCTCTCCGAGCCTCCGGGGCTTGGTGTTTGCAGAGAAGGGGCCCAGCTGACAGGTCCCGGCCAGGGGGGTCACAGGGAACCAGGGGCGAGGGAGTAGGACATGTTCCTGGGACGCCTTCCCCATCCGGTCCCAGAACAGCTTCACGAGGAACCTCCAGCATCAAAACCCACTGGCAATGCTGTTTGGACTCAGCTCTGAGTAACTTTCTCTTAAAACAGTGTCACCCAGAGGCGGCGTACTCACCCCCAGATGGCTCTCACCGCAGAAATCCGCACGGACGGGGGCTGCGTCTCGTGGAGACCACTGACTGTGGCCTGCAGGAACTGCTGGATCAGTTCCGGGGACATAGCCACCGTGAACCGGCTGGCGGCCCAGAGAGCCCGGCCCAGGAGGAAGGGAGACACTGGGAGGGAGAGAGAGCAATTAGGGGCTGCACAGCACTGTCTGTTACCCCCTCCCCCTCCCCCCTTCCCCGGCTTGTCACTCACGGGGTACCACGTACTAGAGACAACTCGGGTGGGAGTAAACGCCACCTTTCACCGTTTGCAAAGCAAACCCGAACACTTCAGACTAAAGACCACCGACGCCCCGCTCTCCTCGCCCCCCACCCGCACTGCCAGGCCGCCCTCCGCGTCTCCGCACTGCCAGGCTGTCCTGCCCTGGGGCCACTGCTGGACACCACAACCTCAGCTGACGTTCTTGTGCTTAAAGCATGCCCACAAATGCCAGTCTGCCGAGGAACGGGCACCTTGGTCAGCACAGTTCGAGGCCTCGAGACCAGTGACTCCGCACGGCCCATGGTCTCCCCACGCGCTCAGCCCAGGCGCCCGGTCTGCTCCCTCTCCGAGCACACAGCGCAGTTTCCCGAAGGCTGCGTGTGTGCGACGCCGTGGCTCTGACAGCTAACGGGGCGGATGCTTACGTTTCTTACACTTCACTTTCTCAGTTTTCGCTGCTAACGTGTTAAAATTGACACAAAAATTCCAAGGAAAACCTCTTTGGGATCACTGATAATTAAAAAAGGCTGGTATAGAAAAGCTCTTAGCTACAGACCGGATAATAAACGTGACATATTACACCTTTCCCAGTCCTGACACTAAATACTCTCAAATCCCCATGGATTTTAAGACTGTTTGGAGGGCGACTGCTACAAAAACGTGCTGGAGGGTTCGAGCAGTCCCACGCTTTCCCCGGACACGTATCACACGCCTCGCCCAGGAGGCACCACGGGCAGAAGCTGCACCGGACGCGCCTGCTCCTCAGACCTCATGTCAGGGCAAGGACGCAGCACGTTCCCCAGCCACAGCGCAGTCAGAGGGAAAGGGTCCTCCCTACAGGCCGCGCCCTGGAGGCTCAGCCGCCTCAGCTCTGACTCAGAGCCCGGAGTGAGGGCGAGGCCCGACACTGCCCCTCCAGTCAGAGCACCGGCCTCGGGGGGCGCTCCCCAGGGCGTCCATGGAGGAGAGGTGAGTAACAGACCAGGGCTGCAGCCTGCACGCCCGGCGTCCGTGACGTCCGCGCAGGAGGAGCAAGGTCGGCAGTGTGTGTGGGTCTGTGGGGCAAGGAGAGTCTACACGCGGGCAGAGGCCAAGGAGCCAGAGACATGGCGAGTGAGCCCCGGCATGCGGCAGGGCTGGGGCATGTGGGAAAGCGGCCGACATGCCAGAGGGCGCTGTTCTCTCACGGCAAGCGCTAACGCGGTCAGAGGGCAGGACACGGTATTAGGAGGATGTTGGCCAACAATAAAGCGTGAGGAAAAGGACAGGAAACAAACAGAAGACGGCCTGGCTCCGACGGCCGAGGGGCGACCCACAGCAGCAGAGCCCGGCCAGCCCTCGAGGCGCGGCTGGTCTGAGAGCGTCGTGCCGGGCAGCGGAGTCTCCTGCTGCTGAGGGGAGCCAAGGCCGGGCTGTCTGAGGCTCAGGGAGTTCATGCTCCAGGTGGGAAGAACTTTCCCCCCAGGACACGTGCCCCTGGCTCACCCACCTCCGGGAACAAGGACGAGACGGGTCTCAAGGCGCCGGCCGGCCGCGGAGCCCTACCTGCGAGGTTGAGGTCGGCCAGGACCACGCTGGTGAGGAACCCGTGCATGTCAAAGTGGGCCCGGCCGTTCTTGACGCTGTCGGTGAGGACGGACTTCACCGAGCCCAGCGCCAGCATGCAGGCCTCGTGGATCTTCCACCTGCGGGGACAGCACTGCTGGTGACCGGCCGCGCTGGGCGTTCCGCTAGGAAAGGCGCTGCAGCCCGACCCTCCCTCTCAACCTGGAGCGGAGACAGACACTCGGCTAGCTTCCCGATTAAACAAAGTCGAGTTCTCGCCAAGGCTTTTAGAAAGGGGCGGAGTGACAGCATCTGAACATATGTCGGGGGGAACCTGCTCTAAAACCAGCTGGTCACAGGCAGCCGAGGCCCCCGGCCCGCTCACCAGTGCTCGGCGCCGCTGCTCTTGGTCTGCTCGGCTTCCTGTAAGTGCCGAGTGGCCGCGGCAGCCAGGGCGGCCGCGCTCTCGCCCTGGAAGTCAGTGGCCACAGCCTGTGGAGACAGGAGACGGCTCGTGCGTGTCTGAGCAAAGCAAACCACTGTCGCTGCACACGTGACTGCGCCGGAACGTCGGTCCTCACACAGGCCGAGCCCGAGGTGTCCCGGACACACCCTCCTGGTGCAGGCCGGGGGCAGAGCGGCATCCGTCTCTGTGGCTGCAGGGCCCGCACTGGGAAAGGCTCATCTGCTAAGGGAACTGGTGTGACCTTTCCCAGGAAACCAAAGAACGAGCAGAACGCACCCTCAATGGGGACAACGCCCCCCCCGCCGCAGCAGGTGGCCCGTGGAGGTTTGCAGGTCTTGGGCCTAGAGACCCCCGAGCCCTCGTCAGAGCCGGAGAGAAGAGGGGCAGGTGCCTGGGCCGTCCCCACCGTCTAGCCTCACGTGCACGGCCCCTGACCGTCTGCAGAGCCCGCTGCATGGAGGGGACGGGATGTCCTCTCTGACCCAGCAGCAATGACCTTGGAATTCCTGACCCTCCAACTTCATCTGAGATCCCCTCGTTCCCCCTGGGGGACGCCTGGGATAGAGCCACCCACCCACTGCTGGCTGGTCTCAGAGGAGCCGAGGGCCGCGGCGCTGTCGGCCGCCTCGGGCAGCCCGGCATTACCAGCAGCAGGTCCTGCGCGGCGATCCTGACCGTGTAGGAGAACGTGTCGTCATCCTCGTCCTCCACGAACTGCTGGGGGTTGGCCGTCCACACTTTGATCTGAAAGGACCCGCAGGGAAGCTGTTGGAGGCTGCCAGCCGGCCGCGCTCCCTCCTCACCGCGCTCGCGCTCGGAGGACTCAGCCCTCTGTTCTCTGGGACAGAAGCCCAGCTCGAGGCGTTTCTCTTTGGTGTGAGAAGCAAATCCCCCGAGGTCAGCAGCGAAGGCAATGCCCTCGAGGGGCTGGACACTGCTCAGACCGGGCAGGCCACCAGCTCTGCTTGTCCATCAGCTGTTACTTTTTAAAAAATCCTCACCTGAGCATGTTCACTGATTTTAGAGGGGGAGAAACACTGATCGGGAAAGAAGCATCAATGGGTTGCCTCTCCTACATGCCCCAACCAGGTCCAAACCCGCAACCTAGATCCGTGCCCGACGGGAACGGAGCGCGTGGCCTTGCGTGCGTGGGACGGTGCCCGCACCGAGCACACGGGCAGGGCCACTGCTCCTCTTTCAGATCCACCTTCTGAAGAGACCAGACCTGATGGGGTTTAAAGTGAAGGTGATGTCCATGCTGGTGGCTGACACGAGTCATTCTCCTGTGTCTTACGTGCTCTTTCTTAAGTGGTGACCTCGTCTCTATTTACAGAGAAGGAGGTCATCCCAGGCGAGGGCCTGGGTCGGGGTCCTGCAGGCCAGGTGCCCATGGCCAGGCCACGATGCTGCAGCTTCCCCAGCACGTCGCAGGAAGTTACCCTCCCCGTGTCTATTGTTAGAAACAGCCTGGCGCCGGTCTCCCGGCTCCGGGCGCTCACCTGCTCCTCGGTGATCTGCATGTACAGCAGGATGTAGTAGATCAGCTCCGGCAGGGCTTTCCTCACCGTGCTTTTGAACTTGCTGTTCTCCAGCAGCGCGTGAACAAACTCGAAAATGCTGAAGACGAGGTTTTCAAAGCCCAGGACTTCGCCTGC
This sequence comes from Cnephaeus nilssonii, assembly GCF_951640355.1. Classification (NCBI taxonomy): domain Eukaryota; kingdom Metazoa; phylum Chordata; class Mammalia; order Chiroptera; family Vespertilionidae; genus Cnephaeus; species Cnephaeus nilssonii. The sequence continues at coordinate 19,413,089 of NC_137094.1, read as the reverse complement.
AGGAAGTGCAGAGACAACGTGAGCGACAGGAGCGTGAGTGACAGGACGTACGCTGGGAACAGACGACGTGACCTGTGACACTGAGAACACTGCTCCCCGGGAATGGCGGGGACAGCACTGTTTCCCAGCACGCCTGTCTGACCTGAGACACTTAACACGACGACAGCAGAGGAAGTGTCCCCCCGGCCGGCTCCGACAGACAGAATGCCGGGGTGGCGGGGCCAAGGCCAGGTCCCGTGGCCGGGGACGCAGGCACGCGCCCGGTCCCACAGCCGCACGGCGAAGGGAAACCTGACGGGACCGTGCTGAGAGCGAGCCCCCGGCCGCTTTCCCTGTGGCTGCTCTCGCCCAGGCCCCTCGGCGCAGCCACACCACGCACCGTCCGAGTCCACGGGGTCCTGCACCTCCTCCGTGTAGTTGACCTCTGTCCTCACGTAAGTATGACGGGGAGTAAAGGAAGTCAACTGCTCCACACACTCTACAGGGAGGGCGGACACCAGGGGAGACACCGCTAACATGGGAGCAGGGACTTGGCGAGCCCGCCCACGCGGGCCAGCCGGAAGGATATAAGGCCGCGCTCTCGGTCAGGGTGTTCCAGACGATGGGCAGGATCTGCTGCATGGAGGACACCATGTGCTTGGGGAAGTTCTTCACCAGGGCGGTCACGGCCTGTGCCAGGGAAGGACCACGGCAGGATGTCAGGGAGCAGACGCCCTCACGCCGCGGACCTCACCAGTCACCGGCGGCCAACGCTCACCTTGAGGACTTCCATCTTAAACCCGCTGTCGGAGGTGGGCCCGTCGGGGATCTGCAGGGCCTGCACGAAGGCCTCGGTGAACTGCTGCACCACAGGGAAGATGAGCACTTTGGCTGCACCCTGATGCCAGAGAGCTAAGTCAGCACCGACGCGGCCCACCGGGGCCAGGCCCCCTCCACCAGCCCTCGGGGCTCCCAAGAGCCCTCAGGCTCCGGCAATCCCAAGGCTACAACCCCTGGTGGGCTCCTCCCTGCATGTGACCTCCTCAAAGCCACCATATGAGACCCCCTTTCCAAGCTCCCCCTGAACCCAGGGCCGGCGTTCCCAGTGAGCTTCCACACGAGGCCGTGACACACCAGGGAGTCCTGGGCACTCGTGTGAACAGGAGCAGGACGAGGTGCTGGAAGAAGTGAGGCTCCAACAGGACCCTGAGCCACCTGCGCCTGAAAACCACCCCAATGTCCCATGTCCCCACTCCCCGGGCGTGTGCGTCTGCGGAGCACTGCTGCCCGCTATGGAGCACCGGACCGTGAGCCCAAGGTTCCCTACCTTCTCCAGCTCCTCCATGTTACAGATCATATGGGCACAAGTGGTGAAAATCTCCACAGCTCGGGAACGGGTCCGGATGCCATACACCTGGGAAGAGGCACAGACAGCGTGAGTCGGTGCCCGTGCGCCTGTGACGGAAGAAAAGCTGAGCTCTCAGTCCCGACGCAACAGGGCTCCGAGACGGGATGTCACCCACTCCTGTCCCGGGACAGATTCTGCCCTTCGGTGAACAAAAGGCAGCAGACAGCTGGGACTCAGCGGATGAGCCTTCCATGCTCACAGCCCTCGTGGGCGATCTGATGGGAAACCAGGCCCGGCACTGCCTGCACACCCGGCATGCAGATGGGTGCCGCTCGGGGTGCAGGCCCTTGGCGGGGACAGAGAGCAGGAGGCAGTGCAGCACAGTCAGGCTGCTGTCTGACTGTGAACGAGCCGTTCGTGCTCGTCAGCACGTCTACGGGGGGACAGGAACCTTTGAGCACCGCGGTGACAGGCTGCTCTCAGTGCCCAGCGGGGAGCGAGGCCTCGGCGAGGCAGGAGGGAGCGGTCAGCCCGGGACTTGGGGCCACAGGGTACAGGAGGGGACAAAGGACGACCACTCTATCTCTGCGCTGGGGATGGGCAGCAAACACTGGGCTGCCGCTGGGAGGGAGGCTGCCGGCCTGGCGGAGACCGCGTACCTCGGCCATGGTGAAGATCTTGTACATCTCCGGGAGGATGACGGGGGCCACGAGGGGCATCTGCGTGTCTGTGACTTCCCGCGTGAATTCTACAGAGAGAAAAGGAGTACAGCCTGCTCGGTAAGACAGTGAGCGGGACAACTTCAAACCGCTTCCGGCGGCAGCTCGCCAGCAGGCGGCAACAGGTGCAGACACGGCCTGCGGGCCTGTACCGGGGAAGGACGAGCTACTAACTATGTGGTAGGAAAGGAACAGTTCAGAGATAAAGGAGAAGACACGAGATTGAGGAAGAAAACCTTCCTAGGCCCTGAAGGAAGTCCGTGACAGAAGGGGTGAAGCGTGTGAGGCCGCCTTCGGGAAATCCCGTGCGAACTAGTCTGTGGCCACGCGTCAACGTTCAGGTGCACATCAAGGTGTTTCCCCTTTGGTTCCGGTTCCCGCACGCCCCTGGCGAGCTGTTCTGATGCACATAATGAGCTCACGAGGCTCCACCTCCACTCTCCCCCCTCCCAGTGAACGGCATTTACTGGCCTGGACGCCGAGCCTGCCGCTCACGGGACACACCATGTGCCCAACGCAACCGACTCGCGGAAGGAGACCGGAAGGTGAGGGGATGCGGGCCGTGCCTTTTCCTTTAACTCCCAAATCCCCACGAGGCACTGAGAGAGCACGGTGGACCGGGGCTCACAGAGCACCGATTAAGCTCAGAAGAGAGACGCACCAAATCTCCCTGGACGACAAGTGCAAGCATTTTCATTCTGCCTGACTGTTCTTAACTGTGTCCTGGTTGAACCACGACAAAAACACCGTATAGTAAAGATGACGACAACCGTAATGGCCAGCACTGACGAGTGCTCACCACACCAGTCCTGGTGTGAAGGCTTTACGGAGAGGAGCCCATTGAAATGACTCTCGGAAGACCACCGAGGCAGATACTAGATCTTACTTTTACACACAAGGAACCCAGACCCGAGGGAAAGCCAGAACATGATCTGAAATCAAGTGCTTAGCCAGCAGCTGCAGCCTGGCCTTGGGCGTGCGGTTTGAGCAGCAGACACCACACCAACTGAGTTCCCTGCAGAGAGCAGACGGGCGGGAGGACGGGCAGGAGAGGAGGAACTGGGAGGAGTCGCGGCCCAGCGGAGTCACACAGGCCAAGCCCTGCTGCTCGGAGCCGTCCTCCCCCAGCCACAGGCTTCCAGTAAAGACGACGGCCATGGGAGCAGGGTCCGCGCCAGAGGCTCCTCACCTGTCAGCACGCGCATGGCCCCGTGGACGGCGTTCAAGTCTCCGCTCACCAGCATCTCCATGAGCAGGTTGAAGAGCTGGGGCCAGGCTTCGGGCCAGTCCCAGTGGGCGATGGCCGACACTGCGTAGGCCACGCTGGAGCGCACCTTGCTGATGGACTCCCTCAGCCCGCTGGGCAGCAGCTCCCGGATGAAGATCTTTGCCTGCGGGAGGAAGCCGCCTGCGCTCAGACCAGCTGTGGTGCTCAGCGAGTCCCACCCAGCTGACGGGTAGGCCGACTCTGCATGCGAGAACTAACTATCAGTATTTCCTCGATGTGCAGACCTGCCAAACAATTCAGACTCCCCCGCGGCCCCGCACCCGGGCAGCCACCACAGCAGCACCGGCTCCATGTGGCCACGGACATCCACGTCATTACGACGGAGTAAGAGGAAACCCTGCCCCCAGCTGCAGGGCCACACAGCGCTCGGCACCCAGCACAGCAGCAGCCACCGTCTGAGCAGACAGACGGCTCACAGCTGCAGAGCCCTGGGGACAGCCCGCGCCTCAGAATTTCTCGGGCCCAGGATGGCTGCACAGCTCTGTCCCAAACAGAAACGTCACTTCATTCAATCCTCACACAACTCTTTGGAAGTTGGAGCTGAGAAGAAAAACACCGCGAACTGGGACCTGCCGCCATCGGCCTGCCACCGAGCACGTCTAACCCCTCACCCGGAGTGTCCACAGCACCAGCCGCCCGCCCGCCCGCCTGCCTCCTCGGCCCAGCCCTCCGACCCTCCGCGTCCAGGCAGACTGGTCAGTAGCTGCCCTCACCCTTTCCGTAGTTTCTGGAGGCCTGAACTTCTCCGAGTGGGCACACCAGTGCGTCTCCACATACTGCTTCAGAATGACCGAGGCCAGCTGCGAAGGGAACACGCGTGTCCACAGCAAGAAAAGGCATTTTCACGCGTAAACACACCACACACCCGCCCGGTCCACCCGATGCAGCTAAACCTGGTGCAAACCCCAGGTTACTTACAAAGTGACTTCACTCTTTCTCTTTCCCAGAGCAAAGTTTCACGTCCAAGGACAGGGAGTTACTTACGAACTGGGCCAAGCCGGCGGGACGTACCTGACGAATTGCGAGGGCCCCCTGGGGGTCCACGGTCAGCTCGGCCAGGTGGACACCGAACTCTGGAAGAGAGAACTATTGTGAGTCCAAGAGAAGCAGAAGAGCCACAGCCATCACTGAGCTGGAAGCCGGGTGCCAGCAAGGAAGGCTCCGGAAGGCCCGCAGGGAAAGCTCCAGCACCAGGTCACCTTCCCCATCACCGCACGGCGCCTTCCCGCCCCTCCCTCCCAACGCGGCGACACCTTCCTCTTAAACCAACGGCGAGTGCGTATCTGACTGACACCGGTACTCTCTGCCCCCACGGAGAAGGTGAGATCTCAGGAGCGGCTCAGATCCGCACCCCCAGATAAGAGACGATTTAAGTCTAAGAAAATCTGGCTTTCAAAGGCTCAGTCCTACAAACACAACTGCTGTAAGTTAACAGTTTTCAATGAGCAATGAAGGCAGTAATCTCGATATGCATTTGGGAGGCTAAACAACTTTTACTCCCAAAATAAAACTTAGATCCTTAAATCAACCCCCATAAAAATCCCAATAACGTTTGTTTGTTTGTTTGCAGAAATAGAAACATCCATCCTAAGATTCATCTGGAATCTCAAGGGAGCACTAAAAGCCAAAAGACCAAAACTGAAACACTCACACTTAATGGTTTCAAAACCCACACAAACCCACAGTGATCAAGACAGGGAGGCTCTGGCACAGACAGACCAATGGGAGGGAACAGAGAGCGCGTCTGTGGTCATGTGACTTCTGATGGGGTACCGAGTCTATCGGACGGGGAAAGGACAGTCTTTTCAACCAATGATGCTGGGACACGGGGACCCACGGGCCGAAGGATGAAGTGAGACCCTCACTTAAAACCAGACAAAATGAACCCAACGGGCCAGGAGCCTGAATGTGAGGCCCAGAAGAAAACAGGAGAGGAACGTCACGACACTGGGTTGGCAATGATTTCCTGACGTGACACAAAGCACAGAGAACGAAAGAGAAATAGACATATCGGACTTCATACAATTTAAAATATTTGTGCATCGAAAGACACTATCAATAGAGTAAAAAGGCAGGAAGCGTCCGACTCCCTCATCCGCACTGACCTGCCCCACCCTCCCCATGGCTCCCGGAAGTGGCCCGCAGCGGTCGGTCGGTCTCGCCTGCGCTTCTTTTGCACGAAGGAGCAGATTGGGCGCATCCCTCCTGTTTACAGGAAGAGCAGTAGATACTCTTGCGCACTCGGCTTCTCTCCAGTTACACTGTATCCAGGCGCTCACCCTCACCCAGTCACCGAGAGCCCTCACTGTCACAGCCGCACAACACACCACCGCTCGCCACTGTGGAACCGCCCGCCTCCTGGGCAGTGAGCGCCCTGCACTTTGCTTTTAGAAACAACCGCAGCGCATGTGCGTGCACGGTCACTCGCCAAAGGCGATCTCCAGCTGCAGTCCCGGCGGATGCGGGACTTTGAGTGGCAGTCAGAGAGCCTCTCCTTAGGTCAAGGTTAGAGAAGAAGTCGCCCATGTTTTCATGTAGAACGTGTGTGGTTTCCGCTGTAAGTATTTAGACTTTCATCCATGTGTGGTGTAAGATCCTGGTCCAACTCCAAATGGCCACCCAGGTGTCCCCGCCTTAAAGCCTGTCTCGACCTGTGGTCTGGGAGCCCCCCCAGCTGTGCACTAGTTCCCTCAGGACCCGTGCCTGTTCCTGCGCCAACGCCAGGGTATGTTCATTACAGAGGCCGACTCTCTGGGCAGCCAGGTCCTCCCACTTAAAAAAAAAAGTTTTATTGATTTCAGAGAGGAAGGGAGAGAGAAAGACAGGAACATCCATGATGAGAGAGAACCACTGGTTAACTGCTTCCTGCATGCTCCCTCCTGGGGATCGAGCCCACAACCCAGGCGTGTGCCCTGACTGGGAACCGAACCAGCAGACTTGGTGCACGGGACGACGCTCAACCAACGAGCCACACGGGCAGGGCCTAGGCGAGGTTCTTGACTGTATCTTTAATCCAGTCCCAAATGGCTCCCAACGGCCTCGCTAAGGAAGCCTTTACTTACTAACACCTCCCGTCTTTCCGTCTTTTGTCCCTTCTCCCCTCATCCTTGCTCCCCTTTCGCGCCCCCAGGGAGAAGCATCATCTACCTAAGACTGGCTTAGAAGGATGAGCCGAGGAGAGCAGGAGGGTGAAGCATGAGGCGCGTGCGAGTGGATCAGGCCGGCCGGCAGGGAAGCTACTGGGGGCAGAGGGGGCTGTGAGCCGGCTCTGCGGGAGGAGGGGTGCTGAGCACAGCTCTGGAGAAACCCCCTTTCTCACGGGGGATGGGAAACACAAAACCACAGCTGAAAGGGAAAGAAAACTCCACCACTGGCCTTGTTCCGAGCGTGGCCGCCTTCCGCTCGGCGCAGTGCCCAGGAGCGCCCATGCTCAGCGCCACACGCCCAGGGATGCGTCTGGGTCCTCGAGGGGCTGCTTTCGCAGGTGACAGTGTTTATGCTAAACTGCAAGAGAGCCAGAAAAGCGCCCGTGAGAACGAGGAAGCGGCTCCAGCCGGAGGGGCACCCCCTAGGCCTCTGGGGGATTGTCACAGACTCGGGCAGCATCTGAAAGCCAGAAAGGGGGGCGAGGCAACGCCCCTCCCAGCTCAAGTACCGGTGGTGGAAGGGAAGAAAAACGTGTTTCTGTGACGATCTGCCGGGAGCAGGCAGAACAGACTAGTCAAGACCAAACGATGGGGAAACATCTTCATTTCTAACAGAGAAAAAGAAATAACGGAAAATGACCAAGAGTCTAAATCTAGCATCTAGCAAAAGTCTGTGCTATGCCGGCCTAGAGAATTAAAGCTCGTGAATGAAATTCACTCCACCACCTGGATGATGCTACTGAGAGAAAAAGGAGGAAAAAGAAGAAAAAGAAGGAAAAAGCTTTATTCTAAGATGTAAAACAGTGAAGCATAAACACACCACAAACGAAGAGCGGGCATTCTCCAAAGCCACAACCGTGTAAGTCCCACAGAGAGGAGCCGGGCGGCTGAGCACCAGCACAGGGCGCCATCGGAGCCAAGAGTCACGGACGCTCGCGGCCTCTCCAGTCTCGAGCTATTGCTTATAAAATGCTCGGTCTCGCCTGCCTAGCAAACAAGATGGATCAGAGAACGCGCTAACAGATCACCTGCCTTCTAGTTTAGCTCTGTTGGGGTAGAGCACCATCCCCGCACACCCGGCAGTGTCCTAGGACCAGAAGGCAAGGCGTTTTCTACGAGAATAAAACTAAAAGGGAGGCAACTCCCAACGCGTGAGAATGACTCGCTCATTCGCTGGCCTGCCGGGCCGGACCCGCAGAGCTGGGCCACACTGGCTGGGACCTCACCTGAAGGTGAGGAAGGAACTACTGACTGTGAGAGGACAGAAGGTAAGACGGGAGGGAGGTACTCTGCACCCGAGGCCAGGAGAGAAGCGGGGACTGCATCGGAGGCCTCGCCATCCTCCATCGGGAACCAGGCGACCACGGGGTGCGTTTCCGTAGTTCCCCCATAAACTAGGGAAGCGGGCGATTTAAACACACACCCACGCCAAAACCGGTGTGGCTCAGTGGATAGAGCGTCGGCCTGTGGACTGAAAAGGTCCCAGGTTCGATTCTGGTCAAGGGCATGTACATGGGTTGCGGGCACATCCCTGGTGGGGGTTGTGCAGGAGGCAGCTGGTCGATGTTTCTGGCTCTCCCTTCCTCTCTGTAAAAAATCAATAAAATATATTAAAAAAAAATAATAATAATAAACACACCCAGCCTCCAAAGGGCCCAAAGCAGCATTCAGCTAGAGCAGGCGTCCTCAAACTACGGCCCGCGGGCCACATGCGGGTGTTTTTGCCGTTTTGCTTTTTTACTTCAAAATAAGCTATGTGCAGTGTGCATAGGAATTTGTTCAGAGTTTTTTTTAAGCTATAGTCCGGCCCTCCAACGGTCTGAGGGACAGTGAACTGGCCCCTGTTTAAAAAGTCTGAGGACCCCTGAGCTAGAGGCATGACAGGGGCTCAGCCTCCCTGCCCGCCCTGGGGCCAGGTCTGCACCAGGCTTGCACCAGGCCTGCACCAGCCACGCCGTAGGCCCCGCCCCCGCCCCACAGCCACGCCCCCGCCACCTGCGGGCCCCAGTGCGCTCCAGTCCACTCCAGCCCGCTCCTCCATCCCACGCAGAGCTCAGCACATCGCTGTGACTGTAATTCTTCACGCCCTGGCCCCCGAGGAGGAGGAAGGCGAGGGGCTGCAATCCTAGGGCTGACCCGGCCGAGTCAGACCAGGGCCCTGCCTCGGGGGCAGCGGGACCGGACGGGACGGGACCACGGGGCACCCTCGGGGGAGGCCCTCAGCTCCGTCCCCCGCGGTGCCTGGCCGCCAGGAGGCTCCTCAGCCACCCCAGCGCACCCCAGGGGGGGGGGCAGGGACTCGGATGGGGGACACCCGGCTGCTCCTCTCGCGGGGCCTGGCGTCCCTGAAGCTGCTGGACCCCCCAAATCATCCCCGCGTCTCAACGGAGCGAAAGTCGCCCCCACGGCTCTGTCGGGGGGTGCAGGTCCCATTCAGGGGAGACGAGTCTTCCTTTTTTTTTCTTTCGTTTTAAAGATTTTTATTGACTTCAGAGAGGAGGGAAATAGAGAGAAACATCCATGATGAGAGGAGCATGGATCGGCTGCCTCCTGCACGCCCCCGACTGGGGATGGAGCCACAACCCGCGCCGGTGCCCCGACCGGGAATCGAACCCTGACCTCCTGGTTCATGGATGGATGCTCAGCCACGGAGCCCCCGGCCGGGCGCGCTCCCACGCTCCCCCCGGACACCCCAAGTCAGGGACGGGAGGGACGGGAGGGACGGGAGGGACGCACGGCGCTGGGAGCGGGGGCGGCGCTGGAGGGTCCCTACGGGTGCGGGGTGCGGAGGGGGCCCTCGCGGGGGGCGCCCCGGGGGCCGGGCGCACGTCGGTGGCTGCAGGGCCCGGAGGAAGGCCCGCCCCGCCCGCAGCCGCCGCCCCGCCGTCCCGGCGCCCGCGGGACAAAGCGCGCAGACAAAGGGCGGGCGGGTGGGCGGGGGCGCCCCCTGAGCGCGGCCCGCAGGCGGCGGGGCGCGGGGCGGCGCGCGGGGCTCTCACCGACCCGCGGGGCCGGGACCCAGGGCCGCCCTCGCCCGCGGCCTCCGCAATGCACGGCGCCGCCGGCCCGGCCGCTCGGTCCTGGCGCCCGGACCCACCGAGCACGGCCTGACCTCGATCCCGGGGGCCCGGCCCTGGCCCCCCGCGGCGCCGCCCCGCCCCCCCGCCTCAGGCCCCGGCGTGTCCCGCGTCCCGGCCGCCGCCCCGGGCGCCCGCCGCTCACTCACCCTCCGTCACCTCCAGCACCTTGATCTGCTCCTCGGCGGCCGCGCGCACCTCCTGCACCGGGGACAGGATCCCGGTGAGCGTGTCCACCAGCGCCTCCTTCAGGCCCTGGGCCACCGGCCCCGGGAGCCCCGAGGCCGCGCCCGCCGCCGCCGCCGCCATCTTGCCGCGCTCAGCCCGCCAGCCCCGAGGCCGGGCCCGCCCCGGAGGACGGCGCCCGCGCGCGGCCAATCCCGCGAGGCCGCGCCTGCGCACCAGAGGCGGCGGGAGCGCCGGCAGTGCGCGTCGGCCTCCGCAGACAGCGCCTCCTGCGGCGGGGACGAGAACTGCACCTTCCTCCGCCGGAGTGGGGATTCTGAGAAACGGAGCCCTAAAGCAGAACACTAGGTGTGCCGGTTAATAATGCAGGTTTTATCTCAATAGATGGGAGTCACACGTATGTTGATATACATGCGATGTGATATGTGTGCTGTTTTGTTGTATTGCTCCTTCAGATGACCACTTGTTCCGACCGACGGCACACGCACTTTCTGAGCAGCCCTTCAAAGTGAAAAATTGGGTCTCTGCATGGTCTGCCTCAAAACAAGAAAAGTTCTATTGGGATGGTACCCACAAATTACCTGAAAGATGGGGAAAAGTGTAGCTAGCGATGAACATTGCTAATGCCCACCTGCACACCCACCTGCCCTCCCACCTGCACGCCCACCCGCATGCCCACCCGCATGCCCACCCGCATGCCCACCTGCATGCCCACCCGCATGCCCACCTGCATGCCCACCCGGATGCCCACCTGCACGCCCACCCGGATGCCCACCTGCACGCCCACCTGGACTCCCACCTGGACTGTGGGGAGTGGCCCCCAGGAGAGAGCCCCCACATGGGAGGGTATTTCCTCCAGATAAGTCCTTATGTGACTACTGAGAAGGAATCCTATGAGCTGAAAATGGCCAGTGGTCGGCAAACTGCGGCTCGCAGGCCACATGCGGCTCTTTGGCCCCTTGAGTTTTTAGCAAAGGCCAGCTTAGGAGTCCCCTAATTAAGTTAATCACAATTTACCTATCTGTATAGTTTAAGTTTGAAAAATTTGGCTCTCAAAAGAAATTTCCATCGTTGTCCTGCTGATATTTGGCTCTGTTGACTCGTGAGTTTGCCGACCACTGGGATAACCTATTTCCCCCTACGCCCCCCTGAGAAATTAAGGCTGGACATTTAAGGGGGAGAGGGGGGACAGGAGTCATTTTCTGTGGATGGACCAGGCCTGGTCTCACCAGTGACTCAAAGGATAAAGATGCTCTTGCCCGGCCGGCATGGCTCCGTGGTTGAGCGTTGACCTAGGAACCAGGAGGTCACGGTTCGATTCCCGGTCAAGGGCGCAGGCCTGGGTTGCAGGCTCCATCCCCAGTGGGGGGCGTGCACGAGGCGGCCGGTCCATGATTCTCTCTCCTGGATGTTTCTATCTCTCTCTCCCTCTCCCTTCCCCTCTGAAATCAATGAAAATATATACAAAATAAAACAGAAGGAGATGCGGGGGTCTAGCTGGGGTTGGAATTCATTTTTTAAAAGATTGTTTAAAAAAAAAAAAAAGGCAAATGGCCACCATCAGTCTCGCCTTCCAGACCAAGGCCCGGGCTACCAGATGAACGGAGACAGAAACCAGACAGAGAGGGGGCTGGAGAGCGGACAATTCAGGCGATAACTTTATTGAAATGCAAATGGCATCGGCACAGGGGAGTCTTGCTGGAGCGAGTTGTGCCCCGCCCCCCGGCCGGGGGAGGGCAGAGGGCCCAGATGGGGGGACCTCTTCAGCAGGGGGGGGGCCTGGGCGTGGGTTTAATTTCCAACCAATTTGTTACATAGAACGAATGACTGGGGGGCAGCCCAGCTCCCGGCGTGATTGTTCCCGCACTATATACATCGCTCGGCTTTCCGGACTCCGCCTCGCCCTCTCTGCATTCGATACAAAAGGGGGCAGAGCGAAAGAGGAGGGTCCAAGGAGGAGAAAAAAACATAAGCGCACAGACACACACACACAGCCTGGTTGGGGGTATTCTCTGCCCAATAAATTAAAACAAAACCAAAAAAAAATAAGTAAAAAGAAGTTCCCCCTGAGGATCACCATGCATTTGAGAAACAAACTCCATTGCGTGAATAGTGGGGCCTAAAACAGGGGAGTTGGGGGGGCGGGGGGACCTCGCTGGGGCTGGAATGCATTTTTTTAAAGATTGTTAAAAAAAAAAAAAAAGCCATTAGGAAGTGGAGGCTACTACACAGCAGCAGCCAAGACTGGGGCGGACAGGGGGGCTCCTGCCTCATCCCCAGACACCCCCGTCTCAGAGAAATGGCGGAGAAGCGGGGGGTCCACAGGAGGTGACCCCAGAGGGCCTGTCGTCGTCCGCCTTCGGGGAACCCAGGGGTGATGTGGGTGCAATGGCTTCAGCCCCAAGGTCCTCGGGTTCCGGTCCCCCCCCCCCCCCCCCCCCCGGCCGAAAGGCTGGGTTTCGGAACTCAGAGGCTGAGTCGTAGCACGCGCCTTTGTCCTCCACCCACGAAGCTCGCTCACAGGGAAAGTCAGTCGGCTCACGTCCACACAGAACCAGGCATACAGAGGAGCTCATCTCCCCCAGGACCCCACCAGCTAGACTCGGTGAGTTTGGAACGAGACCACTGTCCCTTTTTATAAAGGACTAGTGACCCAGTGCATGAAATTCGTGCATGAGGGCTGTGTCCCTCAGCCCCTGGCCTGCACCCTCTCCAATCTGGGACCCCTCGGGGGATGTTGGACCGCTGGCTCCTAACCGCTCACCTGCCTGCCTGCCTGATCGCCCCTAACCACTCCGCCTGCCAGCCTGATCAACCCCAACTGCCCCCCCTTCTGGCCTGATCACCCCTAACTGCTTGCTTCTGCCAGACAGATTGCCCCCAATGGCCCTCCCCCCCGCCGGCCTGCTCACCCACCACTGCCCCTCCTGCTGGCCTGATTGCCCCCAACTGCTCCCCCCCGCCCCCCGTCAGCCTGATCACCCCTAACCGCCTCTGCCTCGGACAGAGGCTGCTGGTCCGGAAATGCACATGGAGAACCACGTCTCTAAGAAATGAGAATTGTTGCCCCAGCTGGTTTGGCTCCGTGGATCGAGCATCGGCCGGTGGACCCAAGGGTCCCGGGTTCGACTCCAGTCAGGGCATGTATCTTGGTTGCGGGCACATCCCCAGTAGGAGGTGTGCAGGAGGCAGCTGATCCATGATTCTCTCATCACTGATGTTTCTCTCTCTCTCCCTCTCCCTCTCTGAAATCAATAAAAAACATATATATTTACAAAAAAGGAAGAAAAGGCAGTGGCATGAGGTTCAGAGACAGCGACGAGCACCTTGGAGCTGTCAGAGCACAGACGAGCTGACATACTCCACGAGGCCTCAGGGGACAGGAAACAGCGACGGCAGAGGGCTCTTGTGACACGCACACGCATGCATACACGCACGTACACGCATGTACACACACACACACACACAAACATTGGGTCCCATGTTGGCCTCCAATCACCGAGTGTTTTATTGTTAGTGCCCATCAGGGGGGTTCGAGAAACAGATACACCGGACAGAACACGTTGGTCGTCTTGGCCCGGGAGGGGCTGTGCGGAGGGGGCCCCCCCATGGCCGTCGGGGATGGAGCCATGTGGTCTGCGAGCCAGCTTTGGTGAGGACGGGAGCCGGGGTGCTGGAGGAGGGGAGCGCACAGATGCCAGTCTCGGGGTGGGGGAGTGGGGGCTGATATTCCTGAAGGCCTGGAGGGTGTGTGTGTGTGTGTGTATGAGAGAGAACTTCGCGGAGGGACCCCGTGTTTGTTTTTGGAGGGGTCCCAGCCGTCTCCACCGAGAAGCAGGGGCGTGGGCAGCGAGGGGCGCTCGGGTGTTCTGCTCCGGGGACCCCGGGGTGAGCGTCCTGGGGGTCATAGCACCAGGCGGAGGCTGCACGCCCGTCCACGGCGGTGGCCGCGTGGCCATGGCGTGTCCTCGGGGAGACGGCCGGCCCCCCGGCGGCGAGGAGCCCGGGTGCAGGACTGTAAACACGTCCGGAGGGAACAGACTCTCCGGAGGGCGCGGCGGAGACCTGGGCCAGAGGCAGCGGCCAGCGGAGCGCGGGGGCCGGGGGGCGCACCCCAGGAACGGAGACGAAAAGTCAGGACACGAGAGGCCTCGGGCATCCCCTGGCCGAGGATCCGGAGGATGAGCCGCACGGTGGTCCCCACGGTTACCAGGGAGACCGGGGTCCCTCTGGGGGCCGGTTCTGAGGCAGCTGGAACAGGGGAAGGGTTCTCTCTCCCCGTCCGTCTCCCCAGGAGCCAGCGACACCCCCGGGCGGAAGGCACTGGCTGGGCAGCACCAGGAGATGAGTGAGGGGCTCCGCCCGCCCCCCGACGGAGGTGGCGCCTCGTGTCGGAGCCCGGCCACGGGGCTGGAGCGGGGACGGGGTTCAGAGGCGGCCTCGGTCCCCAGGAGGCGGGCCTGGTCTTCCCTGCCTTCCCGATGATGAGATCTCCCGGGGCCTCCCGGGGCCACGCAGCAGGGGCCTTAAGGCAGCGACATCAGCACCGTCCCCGGCCCAGCAGCCTCGTCCCGCCGCAGAGCTGCACGCCGCAGCCGAGCGGGGGGGGGGGGGGGGGGGGGGCGGTTCCCGGGGTGTCTTTGCAGCTCACGGGCGTGGCAGCGACAGTCTCCGCACGGGGGACCCCGGCACCCCTCAGAGCACCTGGGCAGGGGCAGCAGGAGCGTCCACGGGGCTCCGCTTGGACCGAGATGAAGATATTCCGACGTGAAGATGTGGGTGCACCGACCCCTTGGCTGGGGGGGGGACGGGGTGGGGGTGGGCGCCGGCAGCGTGACCCGGGCCCGTGGGACTACGGATTCCGAGACTGTGGTCGTGTGCGTGGGAAGGTGAAGAGCGAGTGCGTGGGCCCGGCTCCTCATGGTTCCCTGGCCGGAGGAGCCCCCGATGGGCCGGCCTCACCGGACCGCCGGCCTGCACGTGGGCCCACAGGAAGTGAGCTCCCCGCCCGCGAGAGAGAAGCGAGAGTCCCGGCCCGTCAGGCCCGTGGACGCGGATCCCGGGCCTCCTGCGCACACGGCCCGGTGCGTGGCGCCCACGGCGGCTTCCCGGCGGGCTCCGGTCCTGGGCCGACCCTGAAGGTCCAGCGGGGAGGGGATGTGCGTGTCACGGAGGTCCACGTGCCTCCCAGACCGTGGCCGCCAGGGCCCAAGTCTCGTCTTCTTTTTAAACGGCTCGGCGAGTGCTCATTGGATGAAGGAAGGAGACGGCGAGGCCTCCAGGGCGGTGGCGGCCCAAGGCGGGTCCCTCTGTGGGAGCGAGCACCTCGCGTGGACGTCCGGTCCGGTCTTGTGGGCACTCCCCCGTCCCCAAGAGCGAAGGCCGGCGAAGGATGTGGCTTCGGCCAGGCAGAGCGGCTGCCACCGGAACAGAGCCGAGGGGCCTGGCCGGCTCCCAGACAGCGGCGCGGGCCCGGCGTCCCGGTTTCCTGGAGTCCACGCTGTCAGGGAGCCGCATTCTCGTGCCGCCGGCCGGCCGTCGAGCGCCCACATGTGCTTTCCCGGGGGTCAGACGCTCCGAAGGAAACCTGCCCGGAGAAGCAGCTGGAGCGTCCCCGCCGCGAACCCGCGAGCCGATGGGAAAAAAAACCACAGCCAGCAAACCAAAAGGAGAAAAAGGAAAATAAATAGGCCAATGGGGGGGTGGGGGAGGGGGAAACAGAAACAAAACCCAAACTAAAAAATAAAAACTCAGGGTTTATTGGTGCTCGTGTGCGTGCGACCAGAGGGCTGAGGGCGGCGTGCGGCCCGTCTCCGAAGGCTGTGATGTCACGGTCGGCGTTGGGCGGCTTCTGCTGAGACCGGCGCCTGCGTCCTCTCTCCAGCTTCATCTTTTCCTTTTTTTTTTGAACCTTTTACAGATCGACGTAAGCATTTTTTTTTTTTTTTAAACCACATGCTTCTTTTTCTGGGCTCCAGCCAGATCTCGGGGAGGGCGGGGGGCGCGGGGTGTTGGCAGTGGCGATGGGTCCGGAGGGGTCTTCAGAAGTCCCCGTGGAGACCGTCTTTCTCAGAGATGATCCCGAGAACCGGCGAGGACCCCGGCGAGCCCAGGAGTCCGTCACGGAGAAGACCCGGCGTCGTCTTTTCCCCAAAGTCACCCGCGAGGAGGCCGGCGAAGGGATGCGGGGGGACCCCGCGTCCCCTGACGCCACCCGCTGGTCCTCGCCAGGAAGTTCTCAAAGGTGCAGCACCAAGGAGCCCCTCCGCCTTCCCGGGCCTCCACCCCCTCCCCTGGGGCTCTCCGCGGAGAGCCACCGCTGGGGGCGGGGAGGGGGGAGGGGTGCGCACGGAGCTGAGGCCGGCGTCCGCCCTCCCGCCTGTCCTGCCGTTTGTCCGTCCGTCCGGGGTGACAGGGCCCGCGGGGCCCTCAGAGCGTGGCCTGGAGGTTGGGGTCCAGGATGGTCTCTCGATCCGGAGACTCGATGTAGTTGGCGGCTTCCTGCAGCTTGAGCAGCATGGCCATCTGGGAGGGCGGAGAGAGGGGCTCGTGTGGTGGGGGACGCCGGTCCCGCCCACAGAAGGGGGCCTACAAAGTCTCCACGTTGCCCTGGCCGCGGGGGCTCCGTCGGTTGGGCGTCGACCGATGAACCAGGAGGTCACGGTTCGATTCCCGGTCCGGGCACCAAAGGGCCGCCGGTTCGGTTCTGGGTCGGGGCGCGTGCCCGGGTGCAGGCTCAGGCCCGTTCCCTCCCCCTGGGTCCCCCACCCCCCAGGACCCCCCCCCCCCCCCGCCCACCCTGCCGCTCCCCGGCCTCCGCCCTCGGGGAAGGCGGGAAGGTGGAGTCCATTCTGCAACGCTCCCACTCTGATCTCAGGATGGCCCCCACTCACCAGAGGGTCCGACTCCAGAGAACTTGGGGTGCAGTCCTTGACGGTCCTGTCCTCGGGGGGCGAGGCGATGCTGTGGGGGCCCACGGTGGGCGGCGGCAGGTGGTACAGCTTGGACTGGTCCTGCTGGGCCGAGGGCCAGGGCAGCGTGTCCCGGACCCACTCAACAGGGTCCTCCCAGGCGGCTTTCTGTCCGTGGACCTGGGGAGAAGGAGAGGGGGGAGGGGCGAGGGGCGAGGGGCGAGGGACCCCGGGATCAGAGGCGGGGCCCGTTCTGGCCCGGATGCAAACCCTGAGCTCTGATCCCATGGAATTCTTTCTGCGTTTCCCAGCCAGGGAAGCAGGCGGGTGCGAACCGGTAAAACCTTCTGGAGGCCAAATCAGCAGAGGGCACCCAGACCAAACACATGCAAACCTACGACCCCCTACTTTTCAATAGGAAGCTCTTGTGCTTCAGTAATAAACGCCTTTACGTTTTTTTGGACTTTGCCCAGCCGGTGCGGCTCAGGGGTTGAGCATCGACCCAGGAACCAGGAGGTCAGGGTTCGATTCTCAGTCAAGGGCACATGCCGGGGTTGTGGGCTGGATCCCCAGTAGGGGGAGTGCAGGAGGCAGCCAATCCATGATCCTCTCTCATCGCGATGTTTCTATATTTCCCTCTCCCTCTCTCTTCCTCTCTGGAATCAATAAAAGTATACACGGAGTGGCCAGATTATTATGATCTCTGAACGCATAATAATCTGGCCACTCAGTATATATATATATATGAGGCCCGGTGCATGAATTCGTCCATGGGTGGGGTCCAGCCAGCCTGGCCAGGGGGAGGGGACAGGGGCGGTTGGCCGGCCTGCCTGCTGGTCGAACTCCTGGTCGAGGGGACAATTTGCATATTAGCCTTTTATTCTATAGGATAGACACGGAGTGGCCGGATTATGATGTGTCCAGAGATCATCCTCATCTGGCCACTCCGTGTATATTTTTAAAAAACGGAAAGGAATCCTGCTGCTCTGGGCGGGGACGGCCTGAGCCCGGGCAGACGGGGCCGCGGGCAGGGCGCACCTTGATGCCGTCCTTGGCGCCCTCCTGCAGGTAGGGGATGATGGAGTTGTTCCACAGGTCGATGAACCAGGTCCGGAAGTCCTCGATGCCAATGGGGCAGGACAGGAAGAAGCAGGGGCCTGGGAGGAGCGGGGGGGGGGGGGGGGGGGATGTGGAGGGGCCCGAGCACCTGCTGTCCCCGGCACCCGCCGCTCTGACTCCCTCACACCAGGCCGGGACAAAGGGGATCCCAGGTGGGGCCATTCCGAGGTTGCTCCAGGGCAGGGGGGGGCGAGGAGGAGGAGGCGGAGGGATGGGGAGGGGGGAGGGGGCGGGGGAGGGGCGCGCACCGATGAGGAAGTCGGAGGTGATGGGGGG
This sequence comes from Cnephaeus nilssonii, assembly GCF_951640355.1. NCBI lineage: Eukaryota > Metazoa > Chordata > Mammalia > Chiroptera > Vespertilionidae > Cnephaeus > Cnephaeus nilssonii. The sequence goes on along the minus strand of NC_137094.1, from coordinate 19,395,040 downwards.
AGAGGGAGGGGGAGGGGAGGAGGAGAGGGGGAGGGGGAGGGGGAGGGGCACGCACCGATGAGGAAGTCGGAGGTGCTGTGCTTCTCCAGGAAGGTGTGCAGGTGGTACCAGAGCTTGGGCACCCAGTCCAGCACCCGCAGCAGCTCCTCCCTGTTGGCGTTGACGTCGCTGTCCGACTCCAGCAGCTTCCGCCGCAGGTAGCGCACCAGGAAGCCGTTGGCCGGCTCCACGTTGTTGGAGAAGGTCAGCATCCTGGCCGGGCGGGGGCGGCGGGGGTCAGGGCGGCCACGGGGCCTGTCGGGTCCGTCCCCCCCACCCGCCGGCCGGTCCCTCCTAGGAATGCCCTCCCGTGTCTTCTCAGGTCACAGTGGGGTCAGGCAGAGGTCACGGGCAGGCAGAGCGGGACCAGTGACCCTTCTCGGACACCTGGCCGAGCGGGTGGCGGGCAGAGGACCCGGATCTGCTGCGTCTCTGAGTTTTGCGACCCCCTTCCCTTCCCCTCCCGTCCCCCCTCCCCTCTCCCCTCCTCTCCCCTCCCCTCCCTGCCCCCCCAGGGCCCACGCCCGCCCTGGGATTCCCTCTTCCCAGCCCAGGCGGCTCTGGGGGCTCTCAGGCCACGTCCTGGGCTGGAACTAGTGTATCGATTCAGGGCCCCCCCGCCCCCCCCGCTCACCTGAAGCTCAGGTGGAGGCCGTGGTTGGGGGTCATTTTCACGGGCTGGTTCGTGGTCCCGATGATGTAGGGACTGAGGGGAGAGAGAGCGTGAAAGGGTTTGCTGAGAGGCGTGGGGACGCGTGCGGCCTGCCTGCCATGGGCTCTGCCCGAGGAGAGGCGTGGGGTGCCCGCCCCCCCTGCCCCTCCCCGCCCCTCCCCGCCCCGCCCCCGCTCACCACTTGTGGTACTTGCAGGTGAGCGCCCCGTTGACCAGCTCGCTGATGGAGCCGGCCTCGCTCAGGTCGTCCAGCAGGATCACCAGGGGCACGTCCCCCACCCCCGTGTCCCGGTCTATCTGGTTGGCCAGGTTGGAGAGATAGAGCTGCAGGTCCTGCAACAGCAGAGGGCAGGGGTCAGAGGGCAGGGGGCAGCACTGTGTTAGCCCTGGACCTCCTGCACCCCAGCACCCCCCCGCCCCCGACACCTGACATGTGACTGCAGACGCAGGGGCCACGCAGATCAATAACGGCTGCAGCCGCCCTCCTCGCCGCGGCCCAAAGGCCCCGAGGTGGGGACGCTGACGGGAAGTGGGTTTTCCTGGGCCGGCCCCTGGACTTGCCCCCCCGTCCCCCCGCCCCCCCGGGAGAAACACGGGAGAAACTCGGTCTGAGCAGGGCCCCCTCCTCAGCTGATTCCGAGCGCCTCCTCCCAGGAAGCCCGGGTCAGGGAGCTGCACTGGGGGGGGGGGGGGGGGGGGAAGGAGGGATGGGGTGGCAATGGGGGAGGGGTGTGTGTGGCTCGAGGAGCCCAACAGGCCAGGGGAGTGTGTGGGGGACAGAGTCTGGAAGAAGAGGTCTAGCCCGGCCTATGAACCAGGAGGTCAGGGTTCAACTCCCGGTCAGGGCACAGGCCCGGGTTGCGGGCTCCATCCCCAGGAGGGGGTGTGCAGGAGGCAGCCGATCCATGATTCTCTCTCCTCATGGATGTTTCTATCTCTCCCTCTCCTTTCCTCTCTGAAATCAATAAAAACTTAAAAAGAAATTTATACTTATTTAAATTTAAATAAAATGTTAAAAAGAAAGAGAGGTCTAGAAAAAGGGTTGGGACAGGGAGGGGGCAGGAGGAGGAAGACGGAGGCAGAGGGAAGGGACCCCAACAAGGGGGGTGGGAGGGGCCGAATGCAGGAGAGGCGGGCGGGGCAGAGGGAAGGGGGCGGCGGCACCTTGCAGGACAGCTGGTGCATGCTGAAGGTCCCAGAGGGAAGAGGGAGGGGGAGGGGGAGGGGGTGGGGAAGGCCCCGAATGCAGGGGAGGCGGTGGCGAATGCAGGGGAGGCGGAGGCGAGCACCTTGCAGGACAGCTGGTGCATGTCGAAGGTCCCAGAGGGAAGGGGAAGGGGGGAAGAGGGGGTGGGGAGGGGGCTGAGTGCAGGGAGGCGGCGGCACCTTGCAGGACAGCTGGTGCATGTTGAAGGTGCTGACGACGCCCTCGGTGGCCTCGCGGCCGGAGCGCTCCACCAGGTACTCGGCCAGCCGGTAGGTCAGGTAGGTCTTGCCGGTGCCGCTGGGGCCGGAGAGGACCAGGCGCCGGTGCTTGAGCAGCAGGCTGACGTAGTGCTGCATCATGGGCTTGGGGATCAGCGTCTCGAACACCAGGCTGTCCACGCACTTCTCCTTCAGACCTGCCAGCCCCACCGCGTGAGTCTCGGCGGGCGGGGCCCCCGGGCGTCTCCCTCGGCACCCGGGAGCCCACGGAACCCCGGAACCCCGGGCCACCTGCCCCAGGCTCCACAGGAAGCCCCTGACCGAGGGCTGACCACGTGGGCGGGACTTTTAGGGGCTGGCTGTGAGCTATGGGCTCGGGGGTGGAATTTCCCTGGGAACCCGGCCGGCGTGGCTCAGGGGTTGAGCGTGGACCTATGAACCAGGAGGTCAGGGTTCGATTCCCGGTCAGGGCACAGGCCCGGGTTGTGGGCTCGATCCCCAGTGGGGGGCGCACAGGAGGCAGCCGATCCATGTTTCTCTCTCCTCATGGATGTTTCTTTCTCTCTCCCTCTCCCTTCCTCTCTGAAATCAATAGAAATACATTTTAAAAAATAGACGCATTTTCCATCCGGGTTAGTTGCACCCCAGGGTGCCTGCCCGAGGCCCTGGAGGGCTGACGGCCCTGAGATTCCCATCGATCGCTGCTGAAGGAACCCACGGGGGTGGGCGAGCTGACCCGCCTCCCCGTCCCGCCGCCCCGTCCCGCCCCAGCCACAGGCAAGGCTGACCTTTGAGGGAGACCGAGATGTTATTGACCCCCCGGCGGCACGGCGGCATCTCGGGGGGCTCGGCGTCCAGCACCCGCTTCACGTGGCTGATGCTGTAGCCTTGGATGGACTCTGTGCTGAGCCCCAGGGTGGAGGCCGGGTCCATCTTAGAAATGTAGTCCTGACCGCGGAGGGGAAGGAGGCGGCCGTGGTGAGGACCCCCGAGGAGAGACAGACAGACCCGTCCAAGCACGAGACACAGGAACGTCAGAGGGGACCCGAGGTGACGGAGGGGGGGGGGGGGCGGGCGGGGCTCCCACTCAGCATCTCCCCAGGAGGGAGCCAAGGTCCCCAGGACCCCTCCCCCCCCCGCCCCAGCACGAGCCACCCCTTTACCTGGAACACCTGAAAGACGGCCTCGTCCAGCATCTTCCAGTCGACCTTGCCGCTGACCTTGCTGCACCCCAGGAAGAATTCCTGCTGCTTCAAGTCCTGCGAGGCCGACACGGACGCCCGTGAGCCTCCGGGAAGGTGACCCCAAGGAAAGGGAGCCCCTAACCATCTTCGGGAGTGGGACGCTCTGGTTTGGGGGGGCGGGGGAGGCGCCCAGGTTTTCTCGGGGAAGGAGGGGTGTCGCCGGCCCGCCCTGAGGCCCTTACCCCTCGGATGATGTGCTGCGGGGCCATCCTCACCACCACCCGGAGCGTGGCCTCCTCCTTGGGGCCACACGTGCTGATGCCGTCCATCGGGGACAGGTCTGCGGGCAGCGAGGGGGCCGTTGGCGCCAGGGGCACCCCCAGGCTCTCCTGAGCCTCCCACCACCGCCCCTCCCACCTAACTCGTTACTTATTTATTTTAATATGTTTTATTGGTTTTTTACAGAGAGGAAGGGAGAGGGAGAGAGAGTCAGAAACATCAATGAGAGAGAAACATCCACCAGCTGCCTCCTGCACGCCCCCTACTGGGGATGTGCCCGCAACCAAGGTACATGCCCTTGACCGGAATCGAACCCGGGACCCTTCAGTCCGCAGGCCGAGGCTCTATCCACTGAGCCACACCGGTGAGGGCCCACCTAACTCTTCACTTTAAACATGTATGTTTTATGGCCCTGGCCAGTTTGGCTCAGTGGACAGAGCGTCGGTCTGCGGACCGAAGGGTCCCAGGTTCGATTCCGGCCAAGGAATTTATATTTTATTTATTTTTATATTTTATTTTTTAAATATATTTTATTGATTTTTTACAGAGAGGAAGGGAGAGGGATAGAGAGGTAGAAACATCGCTGAGAGAGAAACATCGACCAGCTGCCTCCTGCACACCCCGCACTGGGGATGTGCCTGCAACCAAGGTACATGCCCTTGACCGGAATCGAACCTGGGACCCTTCAGTCCGCAGGCCGATACTCTATCCACTGAGCCAAACCGGTTTCGGCGGGAAATTATATTTTAAAATATATTCTTTATTGATTTGAGAGAGGAAGGGAGAGGGAGAGAGAGAGATAGAGAGAAATATCCATGATGAGAGAGAATCATGGATCGGCTGCCTCCTGCACGCCCCACACTGGGGATCGAGGCCACAACCTGGGCACGTGACCTTGACCGGAATCGAACCGTGACCTCCTGGTTCACAGGTCGACGCTCAACCGCTGAGCCGCGCCGGCCGGGCTCCCCTAACTCTGGCAGCATCGCAGGGAGGAACGGGACCCCCACCCCAAACCGCAATGAGGCCCCTGCGTGTCGGGGCGCAGGCGCTGTGTGGTGTGGGCCTTCCCTTCCCTTCTCGGGGGGCCAGGCCTCCTCCCGGCGGCGGTACCTGTGTCTGCGAGGCTCGGGCTGAAGGAGTGGGTGAGCGCCAGGCCCAGCGCGCGGCGAGGGGACGAGAGCGCGGACGACCCAGGGACCTGCCCTGGCGTGGAGCCCGACGAGGGGCCCGGGGCGACCTTCAGACGGTCGTTCTCGGCCTTGAGCAGGTCCACCTCCAGCTGCGGCCAGAAGAGACGGGGTCGGGGCCGGGGCCGGAGGGAGGGGCCGCGCCCCCCGCCGCCGCCACCGCCGCCCGCACTGACCTGCATGTTGTGCATGGTCTCCCGCAGCTGGTCCAGCTGGTGGGCGGAGTTCAGGGCCTCCAGGCGGATGTCCGTCAGCTTCATCTCCTTCTCCCACAGCTCCGAGCGCAGCTCCGACACCTCCTTCTTCTCGGGCTCCTCCTCCTCGCCGGCGAGGAACAGCCTGGTGTGGGGGGCCGGGTGCACAGGACCCCTGCAAGGAACGAGCGAGCGAGCGAGCGTCAGCCCGGCCGGCGTGGCTCCGTGGTGGAGCGGCGACCTGTGAACCAGGAGGTCACGGTTGGGTTCCCCATCGGGGCACATGCCCGGGTGGTGGGCTCCATCCCCAGGGTGGGGCGTGCAGGAGGCAGCCGATCCGTGAGTCTCTCTCATCACGGATGTCTCTCTCTCTCTCCTTCTCCCTTCCTCTCTGAAATCAATAAAAATATATTAAAAAATAAAAATGAGCCCTGACTGGTTTGGATCAGTAGATAGAGCATCAGCCTGCAGACTGAAGGGTCCCAGGTTCGATTCCGGTCAAGGGCATGGACCTTGGTTGCGGGCACATCCCCAGTAGGGGGTGTGCAGGAGGCAGCTGGTCGATGTCTCTCTCTCATGGATGTTTCTAACTCTCTATCCCTCTCCCTTCCTCTCTGTGGGAAATCAATAAAAATATATTAAAAAAATAAAAATGAGCCCTAGCCGGTTTGGCTCAGTGGATAGAGCGTCGGCCCGGGGACTGTAGGGTCCCGGGTTCGATTCCGGCCAAGGGCACGTACCCCGGTTGCAGGTTCCCCAGCCCTGGTCGGGGTGCGTGCAGGAGGCCACCGATGGATGTGTCTCCCTCACATCCCTGTTTCTCTCCGTCTCTCCCCCTCCCTTCCACTCTCTCTAACAATCCGTGGGAAAATATCCTCGGGGGAGGAGACCCGTCACCGGGTAACCGAGAGCGTGGCCGGCGGGCGTGGCGCCTCCTGCCCCCTGGTGGTCAGCAGGGCTGACGGCCAGTCTGGCCGGGGGTTCACGCAGGCGCCGGGCCGGGGCGTCGTACACTTACTCGGGGGCGTCGCCGCCCGCCGAGGACGAGGCGGAGGACTTGATGGAGGGCGAGGCGGTCTCGGTGGACCCGTGCTGCAGTTTGGGGGACGAGGGGGCGGAGGAGTCCGGGGTGGCGATCTCCTCGATGTCGGAGTAGGAGGACGCGGACTTGGGGCCCTTCTTGATGCTGAAGGCTTTGTTGAAGGAACTCCGAAGCTGGAAGAGAGGAGAGCCGGGGGGGAGGGCGGTCAGGGCTCCGCGCGCGGGGAGGCCACGGGGCGGGGGGAGGGCGGTCTGGGGCGTCGGGGACGGAGGGGCCCCCCGCTCCAGGGCTTCGCTGGACTCATGAGACCTGAGCAGAGGTGCCTGGAAACCAGGGCTGAGCCCTGGCTGGTGTGGCTCAGTGGACAGAGCGCCAGCCCAGCCCACGGACTGAAGGGTCCCGGGTTTGATTCCCGGTTCGGGGCACATGCCCGGGTTGTGGGCTTGGTCCCCAGCCCACAGGCATCCTCTCCCTTTCTCTCTGAAATCAATAAAAATCTACACTAATAGAAGAGTTACTAACTCTAATGCTAATGGACTGTACCGGTGCGACACCCACCAGCCAATCAGGAGTGAGTATGCAAATCAACACAACAAAGATGGCGGGTTAATTTGCATATGCAGGCAGCCAGCGGCTGGGAGCAGGACACAGGCGTTCCGCACCACCCCAGCCGCTCAGGGCCTCTGGGCAGCGTGGGAAGGCGGAAAGGCGGCTCCGGCCAGAGCGAAGGCGGTGCCGGCAGCCAGGGAAAGGCAGGCCCGTTCTGGCACGAATCTTCGTGCATCGGGCCTCTAGTATATATATATATATATATATATATATATATATATATATATATATATAAAATAAAAAATTTTAAAAAAGGATAAAGCTGCTGCTTAAAAAAAAAAAAAAAGCCATCAGGGCTGAGATATAGTGGGGGGTCTGGCTGGCGGCTGTGGCAGGTTGGGGAAATTCATGGGACTTCTCTTGCCCCTGGGGGAGCTGGGAGGGACAGGGCCGCCCCCAGGGCCACCCCACGGCGACCCAGCCGCCGCCGTCCGCAGAGACCACTGCCTGTGCCACCCGGCCTCACTCCCGGGGGCCCGGGTCCAGCCCTGACCAGGTGCCTCGGATCAGAATCTAAACACCTGTCGGCCGGAAACTGCCCAGATGGTTCCGTGGACACCGACAGAACAGGGGTGCCACGCTTTCCTTAATGTCCCCGTGCTCAGCACAGCACCGACAGGGGCGGGGCGGGGGCCCCCCCTGCCCCGGTCAGGGCTCCCCACCCTCCCAGCCCCCAGAGTAAGGGAAGCTTCCGGCCCCGCCTCGGAGCACGGGGGACGCTGTCCTGGGACCACCGCGTGTGGGGTCCCGGGTGGCGATCGGAGCGTGGGGGGCTGGGGGTGTGAGCTCGAGGTGCCAACCAGAGTCCTGGGGTCCCACACCCGCTCACATGCATCCACACGGCATGCACACCACACGGGGACACGGATGGAAGGGTGGGCGGCGAGACAGAGTGAAGGGGGGGGGTCGGAGACCACGGGGGACGAGAGTAGACCCGACCTTTGGGACAGTGAGGAGGGAAAAGAAGGGGAACCTGCCCTGGCCGGTGTGGCTCAGTGGATAGAGCGTCAGCCTGCAGACTGAGGGGTCCCGGGTTCGATTCCGGTCAAGAGCACATGCCCGAGTTGCAGGCTCACCCCCCAGTAGGGGGCGTGCAGGAGGCAGCCGATCCATGATTCTCTCTCTCCCTCTCCCTTCCTCTCGGGAATCAATAAAAAAGATACTGAAAACACACACACACACACACACACACACACACACACACACACACAACAAAAAGAAAGCTCGCTCTCAGGGCAGGAGCCAGTTAGATGGATGTTGTGACCAGGGGCAGACGGGGTCAGGGGACCGAACGTGACCATGACCCATGACCTTCCCCCGGGCCAGTCCTCTTGCTGGGGGTTGGTGAGGGGGCGGGCAGCCGCGGCCGGACCATGCAGTGGGGGGGAGCCGGGAGCTCTGGGGGACCCTCACAGTTAGTTTTACGAGCGGCCGGTCGGTCTTTGGGGGGGCGGAGCTGCTGTGGACATGGGGGGCATGGCGCAGGAAAGAGAAGACAGGGGCGGGGAACCACGTCTCTTACCTCATAGACCTGGAAAAAAATGGGGACGTGAAGTCAGCGTTTGGAGGGGGGGGGAGGGAGGGAGAAAGAAAAAGCAACACTTAATCACGTGTTCCGCACGGCAGGTCCCTGCCTGCCCCACACAGCCGTCCGTCCGGGGGCCGGTCCTACGGACCGGGGGCCCCTCCCCGCCGCCGGCCGGGGGCACTGGGCGGCTTTGGAAGGAATCGGAAAGAGTTCCACCAACACCGAAAAGCGGAAGACATGGCCCCCGGGAGCATCTAGATTCTAGAATGAAGGGCGCTTTGTTTGGGGTTCTTCCCTCCACACCGTGGCCGGAGGGGGGCGGGGACCCCAGGGCTCCCCTTCTGCCGGCAAACACCTGAGCTGACCCGTGAGGAGAGCCTGGGACACGCGGGTGTGGGCCGCGGGAAGGCGTTAGCAGAACCCGCCCTGAGCAGGCGTGGCCTTGGGGCTCGGCGACCCGAGGGGCTACGTCTCGGGGGGCTCCCGGGAGGACCCGCGCCCTGGCTGAGGGGGAGGGGGGGTGGCCCCACGCTCTACCCGCGTCGGCCCCCCAACCCCATGACCCTTCACCCACCCAGCTCTTCTTCTTCTTCTTCTTGGCGTCGGCGTCCTTGCCGCTGCCGACGCTCGAGTGGCTGGTGATGCTGTTGAGGCTGGAGATGCTGTCGGAGGAGTTCTGCCTCTTGATCCGGAGCTCTGGGGGGCGGGAGGGGGGCACGGACGGGCTGGGTGCACCGACTCACAGACGCGGGGCGCAGGCAGGGCCCGGGGCGGGAGGTGGGCGAGAGGGAACCGCCCCACCCCTGGGCACCCCCTATTCCTGTCTGGGTCACATTTTGCTGTGGCTGGTTCATCCTCACCCGAGGACGACGTCCCGTGGATTTTTAGGGAGAGCGGAAGGCAGAGGGAGAGACGGGGAGAGACCTCGATGGGAGGGAGAGACATCGAGGGGCTGCCTCCTGCTCGTGCCCCGTCCAGGCCCCTTCCTCTCCCCGCTCCCTGCCCCCTCGGCCTGGGGCGGGCTCTCCTACCTTTGGGCGTGGCCTCCGAGGCGTTGAGGGCCCCCTGGATGACTGCCTGGGCCTCCGAGTTCTTCTTCTTCAGGAAGTCAATGGTTTCTCGCAGATCCAGCAACTCGGTGTCCTGAGGGAGACAGGGAACAGTGTCGTTGGCTGGGATCAGAGCACCTACTATGTGCTGGTTTGTAGGAGGAGCACCTACTATGTGCTGGGTGGTAGGAGGGGCACCACTATATGCCGGGTGATAGGATGGACACCTACTATGTGCCGGGTGGTAGGAGGGGCACCTACTGTGTGGTATGTGGTAGGAGGGGCACCTACTATGTGGTATGTGGTATGTGGGGCACCTACTGTGTGCTGGGAGGTAGGAGGGGCACCTACTGTGTGCCAGGTGGTAGGAGGGGCACCTACTGTGTGCCAGGTGGTAGGAGGGGCACCTACTGTGTGCCGGGTGGTAGGAGGGGCACCTACTGTGTGCCGGGTGGTAGGAGGGGCACGGGTGTCCTACCAGACATGGCACAGGGAATGGGGAACCGGGACGGCTTTATTAAGAGGCAGGCTGAGAGCTCGGGTGACAGAGGGAGAACCGGGCACGGGGCGTGCGGCCTCTCACCTTCTCCTCGGCCGTCTCCGCCAGGTGCCGCAGGCGGGAGGTCATGTTCACCAGACTCTGCTCGAACGCCGCCACCAGGTTCGCCTGGAACAAGGACACAGGAGGCCCTGAGGCTTGAGGACGGGGGTGGGGGAGACTGACCGGGACGCAGTTTAGCGGATCTCCAGTCTCAGAGCTGACACACTTCTTGGGGACTTAGAAACAGAGATCTCCCTGAACGGATGAGGTGCACTCAGCTCCTTCTGGGGGGGACCAGCTTCTTTTTTGTTACAATTTTTTGTTTTTATTGATTTCAGAGAGGAAGGGAGAGAGAGAGAAACATCCGTGATGAGAGAGAACCCGGGACCGGCTGCCTCCTGCACGCCCCCTACTGGGGATCGAGCCCACAACCCGGGCCTGTGCCCCGACCGGGAATCGAACCGTGACCTCCTGGTTCACAGGTCGACGCGCAACCACGGAGCCCCGCCGGCCGGGCTCCTGCCGGGAACCTCGGAACCTCCCCGGGAGCCTGGCATCACGCCTCCCGCCGGAGGACAGGCCACGACCTCAGCAAGACTCGCCTGGAAAATGCAGAACCTGTGCCCCCGGGGCTGTTGGCTGGTCCTGCTTTCAGCCGAAGGGAACTTCCTGTTCCAGGAGCAATCCGCCCCTGGATCCGTGTCCTTGGCCCTCGCCCAGCCCGACAGCGTGATGGCCCGCAGCCCGCTGGTGAGTGAGCAGAACACCCATGTTCCCTCCTCCCTCCCACCAAGAGTCCCCCGGGCGTGAGCCTCCTGGGCTGAGCAGGCCCTGACCCCGGCCGCCCCCTCAGGGCGTGGGGTGCAGGGAGGGAGGAGGGGTTTCTCGTGCAGATCATGACTCTTATAAGTTCCCACGAGCCGAACAAAGGACTTAATCCGAGCTTCAAGCAAACCGAGCACAACAGCTCCATCGAGGGCTCGGGATGCCCGGCCGGCGTGGCTCCGTGGTTGGGCATCCACCTAGGAACCAGGAGGTCACGGTTTGATTCCCGGTCAAGGGCACATGCCCGGGTTGTGGGCTCCATCCCCAGTGTGGGGCGTGCAGGAGGCAGCCGATCCCTGATTCTCTCTCACCTGATTCTCTCTCACCGTGGATGTTTCTCTCTCCCCCTCTCCCTTCCACTCTCTGAAATCCATAAAACATATATTTAAAAAAAAAATACATCGAGGGTTTGGGGACCAGAAAAGAAAGAGAACGGTCCGTGTGGGTCCGTGTGTGAAGGGACGGCTGTTGAAAATAAAACGGGCCGTAACTGGTGTGGCTCAGTGGATAGAGCGTCGGCCTGCGGACTGAAGGGTCCCAGGTTCGATTCCGGTCACGGGCATGTACCTTGGTGGCGGGCACGTCCCCAGTGGGGAGTGTGCAGGAGGCAGCTGACCGATGTTTCTCTCTCATCGATGTTTCTAACTCTCTCTCCCTCTCCCTTCCTCTCTGTAAAAAAATCAATAAAATATATTTTTTTTTGAAAAGAAAAGAAAACGGGAAACACGCGAGGTCCTGGCGAGGCGTCTCCCCCCGGACGAGGAGGGGAGAGCCGGGCCGACAGCTGTGCTCCCCGGGGAGGAAGCAGAGAGGAAGCCAGCGCTTGGACGGCTCCCCGGATCCGGCTCAGCTGGTGTTTACAGCTTCGGGGGAGAAGGAGGCTTATGTTCTCAGCTCAGCCAAGCGACGGCAGCCAGGCCAGGGGGCGCGGCCTCGGCCCTCCCCGTCTCCCGGGCGGGGGAGACCAGGCCTGAAGGGAGAAGAAGATGCTCGCCTGGCCCGGCCGGCGTGGCTCAGGGGTTGAGCGTCGACCTAGGAACCAGGAGGTCACGGTTCGATTCCCGGTCAGGGCATAGGCCCGGGTTGGGGGCTCCATCCCCAGGGTGGGGCGTGCAGGAGGCAGCTGATCCATGATTCTCTCTCATCACGGATGTTTCTCTCTCTCTCTCTCTCCTTCTCCCTTCCTCTCTGAGATCAATAAAAATATATTAAAAAAAAAAAAATGGCCGATGGCTAGGCTGTGCCCAGCTCCACCCAGAACCGCGGATAACAACCCTGTTCTTTCTCTGGGGAGTTCCAGGCCATCGGGCATGAACCCCTCCACGCGCACCGCTTAGCTGGGGGGCAGAATGGTTCTTTTTTTTTTTTTAAATATATTTTATTGATTTTTCACAGAGAGGAAGGGAGAGGGACAGAGACTTAGAAACATCGATGAGAGAGAGACATCGATCAGCTGCCTCCTGCACACCCCCCACTGGGGATGTGCCCGCAACCCAGGTCCATGCCCTTGACCGGAATCGAACCCGGGACCCTTCAGTCCGCAGGCCGACGCTCTATCCACTGGGCCAAACCGGTTTTGGCCCGAATGGTTTTTAATAAAAATCGAGACTCCGAGCGGGGGGGGGGGGGGGAGGGGGGGGCGCCCCAAGCCCTGTTGGCTCCCATGGCGTCATAGCCCCGGGGACGCTCAGGAAACACCCCCCCCCCCGCCGCCCCTCGGGCCGGGCCGGGCCCCACTCACGTTGGCGGACAGCTGTGAGGTCAGGGTGGCCACCTTCTCCTGCGAGGACTCCAGCTCGCGCCGGAGCTTGCGGATTTGCTGTGAGAAGGAGGAGAGAGACAGCTTAGGCGGCGGGAGGGGGAGGCCCGGGGCACGTGGCGTGGAGGGTGTCGGCGAGCGGGACGAGGCTGGGCGCCCTACCTCGGACTGCATCCTCTCCTCAGCCTGGAGAAGGGAGCGCGGAGGAGGGGGGGAGAGAGAGAGAGAGAGCAGGTTACCCGGAGCGGAGGCAGCCAGGCCGCGGCCGGCGGGGACGTGGAGAAGCGAGGCCTGAGCCACGACGGGGCCGAGACGGCGCCCAGGCCCGGACCCGACACGGGGGCTCGGATCGGGGATTTCTCTGAGGTTCGTGTGCAGCCAGCTCCGTGGGGGCTGAGCAGGGGAGGGACCCTGCCTGACTGGGACTCAGCTCTCTGCCCCCAACGGGAAGTCAGAGCCCAGACTCGGGCAGGGGATCCAAGGATGGAGGCGCGTGGGAGCCCAGGGCATTGCACACGCGGCAAACTGCACACACGCGGTCAAGGGCACACACGGTCAAGGGCACACACGGTCAAGGGCACACACGCGGTCAAGTGCACACACGTGGTTAAGGGCACACGCGGTCAAGGGCACACACGGTCAATGGCACACACGCGGTCAAGTGCACACGCGGTCAATGGCACACACGCGGTCAAGTGCACACACGGTCAATGGCACATACGCGGTCAAGGGCACACGCGGTCAAGGGCACACACGGTCAAGGGCACACACGCGGTCAAGTGCACACACGTGGTCAAGGGCACATACGCGGTCAAGTGCACACACGTGGTCAAGTGCACACACGCAGTCAAGTGCACACACGTGGTCAAGGGCACACGCGGTCAAGTGCACACACGGTCAATGGCACACGCGGTCAATGGCACACACGGTCAAAGGCACATACGCGGTCAAGGGCACACGCGGTCAAGTGCACACACACGGTCAAGGGCACATACGCGGTCAAGTGCACACACGTGGTCAAGGGCACATACGCGGTCAAGTGCACACGCGGTCAAGGGCACACACACGGTCAAGGGCACATACGCGGTCAAGTGCACACACGTGGTCAAGGGCACATACGCGGTCAAGGGCACAAGCGGTCAAGGGCACACACGCGGTCAAGGGCACATACGCGGTCAAGTGCACACACGTGGTCAAGGGCACATACGCGGTCAAGTGCACACGCGGTCAAGGGCACACACGCGGTCAAGTGCACACGCGGTCAAGGGCACACACACGGTCAAGGGCACACACGCGGTCAAGTGCACACACGTGGTCAAGGGCACACGCGGTCAAGGGCACACACGGTCAATGGCACACACGGTCAATGGCACATACGCGGTCAAGGGCACACACGGTCAAGTGCACACACGCGGTCAAGGGCACACGTGGTCAATGTGACACACGGTCAAGTGCACACGTGGTCAATGGCACATACACGGTCAAGTGCACACACGTGGTCAAGGGCACACACGCGGTCAAGTGCACACACGGTCAAGGGCACACGCGGTCAAGGGCACACACGTGGTCAAGGGCACACACGTGGTCAAGGGCACACACGGTCAATGGCACATACGCGGTCAAGGGCACACACGGTCAAGTGCACACACGCGGTCAAGGGCACACACGTGGTCAAGGGCACACGCGGTCAAGGGCACACACGGTCAATGGCACACACGGTCAATGGCACATACGCGGTCAAGGGCACACACGGTCAAGTGCACACACGGTCAAGTGCACACACGTGGTCAAGGGCACACACGCGGTCAAGTGCACACACGTGGTCAAGGGCACACACGGTCAATGGCACATACGCGGTCAAGGGCACACACGGTCAAGTGCACACACGGTCAAGTGCACACACGTGGTCAAGGGCACACGCGGTCAAGGGCACACACGGTCAATGGCACACACGGTCAATGGCACATACGCGGTCAAGGGCACACACGGTCAAGTGCACACACGCGGTCAAGGGCACACGTGGTCAATGTGACACACGGTCAAGTGCACACGTGGTCAATGGCACATACACGGTCAAGTGCACACACGTGGTCAAGGGCACACACGCGGTCAAGTGCACACACGGTCAAGGGCACACGCGGTCAAGGGCACACACGTGGTCAAGGGCACACACGCGGTCAAGGGCACACACGCGGTCAAGGGCACACACGCGGTCAAGGGCACACGCGGTCAAGGGCACACACGGTCAAGTGCACACACGTGGTCAAGGGCACACACGCGGTCAAGTGCACACACGTGGTCAAGGGCACACACGTGGTCAAGGGCACACACGCGGTCAAGGGCACACATGCGGTCAGGGGCACACACGGTCAAGTGCACACACGGGGTCAAGGGCACACACGCGGTCAAGTGCACACACGTGGTCAAGTGCACACGCGGTCAAGTGCACACACGGTCAAGTGCACACACGCGGTCAAGGGCACACACGCGGTCAAGTGCACACACGCGGTCAAGGGCACACACGGTCAAGTGCACACACGTGGTCAAGGGCACACACGCGGTCAAGTGCACACACGCGGTCAAGGGCACACACGCGGTCAAGGGCACACACGCGGTCAAGGGCACACACGCGGTCAAGGGCACACACGCGGTCAAGTGCACACACGGTCAAGTGCACACACGTGGTCAAGGGCACACACGCGGTCAAGTGCACACACGGTCAAGTGCACACACGGTCAATGGCACACACGCGGTCAAGGGCACACACGCGGTCAAGGGCACACACGCGGTCAAGGGCACACGCGGTCAAGGGCACACACGCGGTCAAGGGCACACGCGGTCAAGGGCACACGCGCGGCCAAGGGCACACGCGCGGCCAAGGGCACACGCGGTCAAGGGCACACGCGCGGCCAAGGGCACACGCGCGGCCAAGGGCACACGCGCGGCCAAGGGCACACGCGCGGTCAAGGGCACACGCGCGGCCAAGGGCACACGCGCGGCCAAGGGCACACGCGCGGCCAAGGGCACACACGCGGCCAAGGGCACACACGCGGTCAAGGGCACACACGCGGTCAAGGGCACACACGCGGTCAAGGGCACACGCGGTCAAGGGCACACACGCGGTCAAGGGCACACACGCGGTCAAGGGCACACGCGGTCAAGGGCACACGCGGTCAAGTGCACACACACGATCAAGTGCACACACGCGGCCAAGGGCACACACGCGGCCAAGGGCACACACGCGGCCAAGGGCACACGCGCGGCCAAGGGCACACGCGCGGCCAAGGGCACACGCGCGGCCAAGGGCACACGCGCGGCCAAGGGCACACACGCGGCCAAGGGCACACGCGCGGTCAAGTGCACACACGCGATCAAGTGCACACACGCGGTCAAGGGCACACACGCGGTCAAGGGCACACACGCGGCCCAGGGCACACGCGCGGCCAAGGGCACACACGCGGTCAAGGGCACACACGGTCAAGTGCACACACGCGGCCAAGGGCACACACGGTCAAGGGCACACGCGGTCAAGGGCACACGCGGTCAAGTGCACACACGCGATCAAGTGCACACATGTGGTCAAGGGCACATACGCGGTCAAGTGCACACACGGTCAAGGGCACACGCGGTCAAGTGCACACACGCAGTCAATCGCACACACGTGGTCAATTGCACACACAGTAAACTACACACACACATGGTCAAGTGCACCCACGGTCAATTGCACACGCAGTACACTGCACACACGCAGTCAAAGTGCACACATGGTCAAGTACACACGCGATGAAGTGCAGACATGCAGTCAAATGCATGTGCGGTCGACTGCACGGGGGGGGGGGGGCTCTGGAATGCACCAGGGGACCCCGTCACCTCCCCTCAAATGCCTCCCGCTCCCCGGGGTGCAGAGCGGGCTCTAGGACCAGGGGGCTCTCCAGCCTCAGAGCAGGCGGGAGGGGTGCTGGGTGCTCGGAGGCCAGACCGACCCCGAGGCACCAAAGCTGCCAGCCCAGGGCTCCCCCCAGGTGCCCAGGCTGCAGGGGGACGAGGGAGGAAGGAGGAGACGGGGTGCTCTCACCGAGGAGTACGTGGAGGAGGCGCTGGACGCCAGGGACAGCACCGAGCCGTGGACTGGAAGAGAAAAGAACGGGGTGTTAACTCAGGCCTCGGGGACCAGGCAGCGACCCCGGCCGGAGCTGGTCCTGACTGGCGGGCACCTGGAGCCGACAGAGAGAACAGAACGGGGACCCGGCTGGAACCAGAGCCCCGAGCGGGTCGGGTCTGCTGAGCAGGGCGGCCTCCTCCTTGGGGACCCTGCCTGGGGGGCGGGCGGACCCTGGCTCGTCCAGCTCCGAGGGGCGCCGGGGCCCAGGAGGGAAAGGGGGTGTTCGCTGCACAGAGCAACCCTGCCCCCTGCCCACGCCTCCACTTCCCAGCGTGGGGGACGTGCTAGAAACCGGGGACCCCTCAACGAAAAACAGGCCGGTGTGGCTCAGCGGTGAAGCGTTGACCTATGAACCAGGAAGTCAGAGTTCGATTCCCGGTCAGGGCACATGCCCGGGGTGCAGGCTCGATCCCCAGTGTGGGGCGTGCAGGGGGCAGCCGATCGATGATCCTCTCTCATCATGGGTGTCTCTCTCTCTCTCTCCCTCTCCCGTCCTCTCTGAAATCAATATAAGCATCCTATATAATAAAAGCCTAATATGCTAAGTGTCGGTTGACCAGTCAGCCGTTCAACGAATTAAAGCGTGATATGCTAATGATATGCTAAGGCTGCCCAACCGCTCGCTATGATGTGCACTGACCACCAGGGGGCAGACGCTCCGACTGGTAGGTTAGCTTGCTGTGAGGGTCCCAGCCAATTGGGACTGAGTGAGATGGACCAAACATGCCCTGGAGCCCTCCCGCGGTCCCTCCCCAGCCCCGATGGTGCACCGGTGGGGTCCCTCGGCCTGGCCTGCGCCCTCTCGCAAGCTGAGACCCGTCGGGAGATGTTGGAGAACCGGTTTCGGCCCGATCCCGCAGGACAGGCCGAGGGGCCCACTGGTGCACGAATTCGTGCACCAGGCCTCTAGTATTAAATAACGTTAAATACACATAAAATAAAAAGAGGAACGTCTGGTGCGAAATCCTCAGGGAGACCTCCTGCGAGTCTTCAAGCAATGAAGGCCCCCAGGCTGACCTTGAACCTGATACCATGGCAACCACGTCTGGACTCAGAGCATCTGTGCAAGAGGCATGCGATGCCTATCTCCTCCCTACGCGCTGCCCCGTGTCCCCGCGTGACCTCATGGACCCGCGTGACCTTGTGTCCCCGCGTGACCTCGTGTCCCCGCGTGACCTCGTGTCCCCGCGTGACCTCGTGGACCCGCGTGACCTCGTGGACCCGCGTGACCTCGTGTCCCCGCGTGACCTTGTGGACCCGCGTGACCTCGTGTCCCTGCGTGACCTCGTGGACCCGCGTGACCTCGTGGACCCGTGAGGCTGGAGGCAGACGGCTGCCCGGGGAGGATGGGGCCCGGTCTCCGAAGCCCGTCCACGCTCACTCCCCGCCCCAGCCCCAAGGTTTCTGGGCCCCCAGACCCTTCTCGGGGGGGCAGGGGGAGGGTGGGAAGGAAGCGCTGAGATGGCCCTGCGTGATGGGCTGTGAGTCATGTATGTGGGGCGGCCGTGTGGGCGGTGGCGGGTGGCGGGTGAGGGCCCGGCGGAGCCAGGATGAGCGTGGACCGCGCCGCGTGGAGTCTCACCGTCGTCCGCGGGGTCTCGGAAGGATCCCGACCGGATCATGCCCTTGGGTCTGTCAGCCAGGGACAGGGTGCTCCCCATTTGGGAGCCGCCGTACAGCTCGAAGGCCGCCTCGTGGGTGGGGATGCTGTTCGAGCGAGTGATTCTTGGCGTGGTGGCCGCCGAGGGGCTCACTGGAAGGACAGAGGGGGGGCGGGCGGGAGGGGGCGGGAGAAGACGCAGGGTCACCGGCGCTCAGGGCCTCGGGGACGGGGCGGCAGGGCTGGGAGGAGGGCGGGGGAGGCGGGAGGAGGGGTGTGCGGGCCAGCGGGGTGGGGGTGGGGGGCACGGGCCCTAAGGGACGAGGACCCTGCTGCTGTCTGTGGGGCAGCCTGCCCCGGACGTGGCCCTTAGGCTGGGGGCCTGGCGCTTGTCCCGAAACCTTCACATCCCGCGGATGTGCCCCGAAAACACGGACCCTGTTCACTAACACGCACAGGCGGGTGGGCCCGGCCGGCGTGGCTCAGGGGTTGAGAGCATCGACCTATGAACCAGGAGGTCACGGTTCGATTCCCCGTCAGGGCACATGCCCGGGGTGTGGGCTCCATCCCCAGTGTGGGGCGTGCAGGAGGCAGCCGGTCCATGATTCTCTCTCATCACTGATGTTTCTCTCTCTCTCTCCCTCTCCCTTCCTCTCTGCAAAACAAAATAAAACAAAACAAAACCACAGGCGGCTGCAAGGACGGAGACCAGACCAGGAAGACTCAGATCGGAGGGGTGCAAAGAGCCAGCTGGAGAAGGGGCTCAGCCAGGGGGACCCCGTGGGTGCGATGGGGCGGGGCCTCAGACCCCCCCTCCCCCCGCCTGGGTCTAGGTCACCTTCACGCTCAAGCGGCAAGAAGCATGGCCTTCCTGCCCAGCATCCCCCGCGAGACGTCGCCCGAGGGAGCAGGTGCACGTCAGGGCGGGTGGGGCCTGCTCCCCGCTGCCCCCTGCTGGGGCCACAGCCTCAGGGCTCACCCCACACGGAGCCCCCATCCCAGCCCCTCAGGTTCTCTCCTGCGCCCCCTGCAGGTGGAGAGCCGCCCCTGCACACGGGTCCATGAAGAGCCAGACGGCACATCGCCGGACCCTGGGAGTTCGGACCCATGATCACTGCCCAGCCCGGCCCCTCGGCCGGCAGCGTAAACCCGGTTCCCCCGTGTGGCCCCAGGTGCAGACGGGACACGAGCCGGCCCCGCCCGCCCTCCATGGGTCATCCGGCCCCATCTCTGAATCAGAGCCCTTCCTTCTCGCCCGGCCGGCATGGCTCCGTGGCTGAGCATCGACCTGGGAACCAGGAGGTCACGGTTCAATTCCCGGTCAGGGCACAGGCCGGGGTTGCAGGCTTGATCCCCAGTAGGGGGTGTGCAGGAGGCAGCCGATTCATGATTCTCTCTCATCATGGATGTTTCTCTCTCTCTCCCTCTCCCTTCCTCTCTGAAATCAATAAAAAATATATTTTAAAAAAAGAAGAGAGCCCTAACCGGTGTGGCTCAGTGGATAGAGTGTCGGCCTGCAGACTGAAGGGTCCCAGGTTCGATTCCGGTCAAGGGCATGTACCTTGGTTGCGGGCACATCCCCAGTAGGGGGTGTGCAGGAGGCAGCTGATCGGTGTTTCTCTCTCATGGATGTTTCTAACTCTCTCTCCCTCTCCCTTCCTCTCTTTAAAAAATCAATAAAATATATATTTTTAAAAAAGTACAAACTCTTAAAAAAAAAAAAAAGAGAGAGAGAGAGAATCCTTCCTTCCTGCCTGGCTTCGGAGAGGGTGTGGCCAGCAGGGGTCGGACGGCTCAGCCCTGGGGGCAGGGGTGGTGCTGGGCCAGCCCAGGCGTGAGGGACCCTGGGCTTCTCCGGGTCTGGAGGCCGATCGCGTCCTGGGTCCTTGGCCCTCAGTGAGTCGTCCCTCCTTCCTCCCTGCAGCCCACAGCCCAGTGAGGACGCCTGGGCGTGGGCTCCGCCCTGGAGGGGCCGCCGCCCCTGGGTCTGCGCTTCCCCGGCCTTGGTTCAGACCCCGCAGCTACGAGGACCCTCAGCGCCTCCCGGGGGCAGCTGGCCCGTCAGGATCTTCAAGACTTTGTCTCCGTCTCGTTTCGGGTGAATAGACTCAGGCTCCACGAGGCGACCCCCCGACCCCCCGTCCCCCCGCCCCCCGTGCCGGGCGCGAGGCTGCGACACTGACCGACGCTAGTGAGCTGGCCCTTGGCGCTCAGGGACAGGGGCAGTGCGGGCGGCGACGGCAGCTCGGCCGGGTCCGGGGGTGCGGGCGGCCCCCCGATGGTGTGGGAATGTCGCCTCTCCTTGGGGTCCTCCTGGGACTGGAGCTGGTACCTGTCGGACGGAGGTGGCGGGACGCGGTCTGGGTGACGGGCACGTGGGGTCAGGGGGGGCTGGCGTGGAGGCCCCCGAAGCAGGACGAGGAGAAAGGGGCGCGGGGAGGGGGCCCCGAGGAGGGAACCACAGCGGGGGTGACTGGGCGAGCTCCCCAGGCCCTCACGAGGGGCTGCAGGACTCCAGGGCCCCTCCGTGGGGCGCCCAGGGGGACTGAGGGGTGGGGGGGGCGTCAGAGCTCAGGACAGGCCTCCTGGTCCCCGAAGGCCTGGAGCTGCAGGGACAGCGGAACCCCAGCTGTGTCCCGCGGTCACCCCTGTGGACGACCCCGAGGCAGCCCGCTCTCCCCTCGACGTTGAGGGAGGAAAACCCCCGAGAGGCCGTGTGGCAGGACTGGGGTGCCCTGGACACAGGCGAGGGTGTGGCTCCCGGATGCCCACTTCTTTCTCCTCCGTCCCCAGGAGGGAGCGCTGGCTCTGAGGGTGACCCAGGATCCCCCCGACATGGCTGGGGCCTGGGGGCGGTCACCAGGAGCCCGGGGCGGGGGCAGGCAGCAGGGTTACCTGAGCCCCTTCTTGGGCAGCGTGTTCCGGTCCCGCTGGCCGCTGTGGAGGAAAAGCAAGAGAAGCGTGTGGGCCCCTCTGAGAGGCCCGAGGCCGGGGCCCTGGGTTCGAGGGACTTGAACGCAATCAGAACTGTCGGCCCCACTATGTCCACCAACAAAGGGAGGCGGCCCCCAAGCTGAGAAATTCCTCTCAATTGTTCAGTGCTTTCCTCTGATCGGAAAGCGGGGCGTGGGAGCGACCGAGGTCACGCGATGGTGGATGGAACCAGGCCACGATGTCACAGAAATGATGTCATAGGAATGATGTCATAGAAACGATGTAACAGGAATAGTGTCACAGGAATGATGTCATAGAAATGATGTCATAGGAATGATGTCATAAGAATGATGCCATAGAAGTGATGTCATAGAAAGCAAAGGATTTTTGGTGACAGGTCAAGCTAGCTATGTGATTTTTTTTTTTTTTTGGAGAAAGGGAGGAGGCAGGGAGGGGGAGGGAGAGAGAGAGAGAGAGAGAGAGAGAGAGAGAGAGAGAGAGACCAATGTGAGAGAGACACATCGATTGGTTGCCTCCCGCACGTGTCCCGGCCAGGGCTGGGGAAACTGCGACCGACCGAGGTACCACGTGCCCTGGACCGGGAATCGAACCCACGACCCTTCAGTCCTCGGGCCGACACTCTAACCATGGACCTACACCGGACAGGGCTAGCCGTGCGATCTGGGTGAAGTCATCCGAGGTCCGGGGCACCGGTCTCCCTCGATAAGACACTCGTTTAAAAACCAAACCACGTCCTGCCTCTCCCACGGATTTGGGAAGCAGATGGCATTACTTCATGTCGGTTAAAAAAAAAATTCCAGCCCGGCCGGCGTGGCTCAGGGGTTGAACGTCGGCCTAGGAACCAGGAGGTCACGGTTCGATTCCCGGTCAGGGCACATGCCCGGGTTGCAGGCTCGATCCCCAGCGTAGGACGCGCAGGAGGCAGCCGATCCGTGATTCTCCCTCATCCTTGATGCTTCTCTCTCTCTCTCTCTGCCTCCCTCTTCTTCTCTGAAATCAGTGCAAATATACTTTTAAAAAAAATAAAATTGAAAGTGGCCACGTGGCTGCCACACCTGGGACCTCACCGCTGACAGCTGGGGGAGCCGGGACTCGGGACGGATTCAGACCGGGCTCTGCTGCCGACCACCCACCTGTCCACCTGCCCGGCGCGGGGGCTCCCGCTCCAGGCCAGCTCCTCCGCCTCCTCCTCTGCGGGCGCGGCCGGGGGCGCCGCTGGGGCGGGGCTGGGGGCGCTGCTGGCGAAGGCACCGGGCAGGCTCATGGGCATCTGCAGGGACTCCATGCTCCTGTGCAGGCCTGAGAGTTTGGGGTACATGCGGGGCTCCTTGGGGACACTGAAGGCGCTCATGAGCTCCAGGCCCTGGGAGAAGCTGGCGGAGTTGATGTTGAGGATGGGGGCCGGGCTGGGGGTGAAGCAGGACGGGAGGGGGCCCCCGGCGGCCGCCGCGCTGGCCGCGTGCAGCTCGGGGAGCTTCGGGGTGAGGGCGTCGCCGGCCGGCGGCAGGTCCAGGCTGTTGGAGTTGACCTTGTCCAGGTTGGCCAGCGAGGGCGGCTTGACGAAGCTCTTCACGGTGGCCCTGAGGCGGGACGAGAAAAGGAAACGTATAGAATAAAGGAGTCGGAGGAGCCGGAGGCGGACACGATGCTGGAGAAGTCCCCGTCCGAGGTCCTTCCTGTCTGGCTTCCTGCTGAGTCTGGAGGCTTATGCCAACGACAGAGGCCAGAAGGAAACCCGATATCTGGCTGGGGACCCCCTTGCGTCTTTTTTCTTTTTTTAAATATATTTTTATGGATTTCAGAGAAGAAGGGAGAGGGAGAGAGAAACATACATCCAGGATGAGAGGGAATCATGGATCGGCTGCCTCCTGCAACCCTAATCCCTAACCCCATGCCTTTCACCCTAACTCCTAAGCCTAACCCTAACCCCTAACTCTAATCCTTACTCTAACCCTAACTCTAATCCCTAACCCTAATCCCTAACCCCATGCCTTTCACCCTAACTCCTAAGCCTAACCCTAACCCCTAACTCTAATCCTTACTCTAACCCCTAACCCTAACCCCATGCCTTTAACCCTAACTCCTAAGCCTAACCCTAACCCCTAACTCTAATCCTTACTCTAACCCCTAACCCTAACCCCATGCCTTTAACCCTAACTCCTAAGCCTAACCCTAACCCCTAACTCTAATCCTTACTCTAACTCTAACCCTAATCCCTAACCCTAACCCTAATACCTACCCCTAACCTTAGCCCTAACCCTAACTCTAACCCCTAACCCTAACCCCTCACCCTAATCCCTAAACCCCAACCTCTAACCCTAATACCTACCCCTAACCTTAACCTTAACCCCTAAGCCTAACTCTAACCCTAATCCCTAAACCCCAACCTCTATCCCGAACCCTAACCCAGAGCACAGAGCCCAGGCCAGGCCTCCCAGCCCAGGGCGTGCGGGGATCTGCGACTGAGTTGGAGCAGAGGGACGGGGCGGCGGCCGGGCCACGCCGGGCCGGGCCGGTACCTGACGGGGGTTGGCGGCAGCTCGGCCAGCTTGGCGGCTGGCGGGAGGCCGGCCTGGTTCTTCGGCGTTGTCTCCGGGGAGCCGATGCTCTTCAGGGAGATGCTGTCTGCATCCAGGGCCACGGCCTTGGCCTTGGCCTTCTCCTTCTCCCGGTCGGTCTGATTGACAGGGGCCGGCACGGCCCGCCCACCGGCCACCTTGGACGGCTCCTTCAGGCGCGAGGGCACGAGGCCGGGCTGCTTGGCGCTGAGCAGGCTGGGGTCGATGCTGCTGCTGACGGGGCGCGGCCCGGCCCGGCCCCCGGTCACGCTCATGGCGCTGGACTTGGCGGGCCGGGGCAGGCTGCGGTACTGGATGGCGGAGCGGGCGCCGGGCGCCAGGAAGCCGGGCTCGGGGCCGTTGGACACGTCCAGGCTGGTCTTGCGCCCGCCCACGGGCTTCACGGGGATGCCCGAGGACTTCTGGATCTTGCCGAGCGTGGCGGAGCCGCCCGGCTGCATGACCGTGGCCGTGCCCGTGGCGGGCGGGGGCTTCTTGTAGCCGAAGGAGCCCGAGGCGGACGGCCGGGCGATGCCCGAGGGCGGCTTCTTGGCGTCGGCCAGGCGGTCCCGGCCCGCGTCCGAGGAGGAGCGCTGTAGGCCCGTGTTCCTTACGGCCAGCTTGCCCTTGTCCGCGGCCTTGCCTTCCGGTTTGCCTGTGAGAGGCAGGAGGGGCGGGGAGAGCAGGCGGGTCAGTCAACAACACAAACAAGCTTTTTTTAAAAAAAAAACACTAAATACAGCCCTGACCCGTGTGGCTCATTGGATAGAGCGTCGGCCTGCGGACTGAAGGGTCCCAGGTTCGATTCCGGTCAAGGGCATGTACCTTGGTTGCGGGCACATCCCAGTGGGGGTGTGCAGGAGGCAGCTGATCGATGTTTCTCTCTCATTGATGTTTCTAACTCTCTCTCCCTCTCCCTTCCTCTCTGTAAAAAATCAAGAAAATATATTTTAAAAAATTACTATGGGGGAAAAAAGAGGAACAACTGTAATAATCTGAAAAATAAAGATTTATTTAAAAAAAAATAAAATTAAAAAACAAAACAAAACAAACAAAAAAAAACCAAACAGATGTGGAGGTGAAGCTTAAAAAAAAAAAATTAAAAAAAACCCCTAAATACATTTTAATTGATTTCAGAGAGGAAAGGAGAGGGAGAGAAACATCCATGATGAGAGAGAATCACGGGTCGGCTGCCTCCTGCACGCCCCCTACTGGGGATGGAGCCTGCAACCCGGGCCTGTGCCCTGACCAGAAATGAACTCAAAACCCCTCAGTCTGCAGGCCGGCGCTCTATCCACTGAGCCACACCAGCCAGGGCTTCTTTCCTTTTTTAAAGGAAAATGCCTGCTTTGTTATTATTATTATTATTTATTTCAATTCTCACCCGAGGAGTGAGGAAGGATGTTTTTCCCACTGATTTTTTTTAAGAGAAGGAAACGGAGAGGGAGAGATGGAGAGAGAGAGAAACACAGACGAGAGAGAGAGAGAGAGAGAGAGAGAGAGAGAGAGAGAGAGAGACAGACAGACATCGACTGGTCGCCTCCCGCTCACACCCGGACCAGGGCTGGGGACTGAACCAGCGACCGCGCTCTGAGCCCTGGACCGGGAACCGAACCCGCATCCCGGGGGCCAGCCACCGCCGAGGGGAGGAGCCCCGGAGAGACAGGCCTCTCCCGACCCCGTCCCCGACCCCGACCCCGTCCCGGCTTACCCGCCACCTTGAGGGCGCTCTGGGCCGTGTGGGTGATGGGGGACGTGACGGCCACGGGCGGCGTCTTGCCCTTCTTCAGGGACCCGGCGTGGCCCAGGCTGATGGGCTTCTTCAGCTCCGCGACCTTGGCCGCGTCGTCGCCGCCGCCGCCGCTCTCGGGCCGCTCCCGCCGCCACTTGGAGCCGCCGGGCTCCATCTTCAGGCTCCCGCTGTCGTAGTCCAGCTTCCGCGGCGCCTTCTCCTCCGACTCGCTGAACCAGCTCAGCCCGCTCTCCGCCAGGGAGCGCTTCTCCGAGTCCGTGCGCAGCTGCCGGGGAGACGAGGGCGCGGGGAGCGTCAGGGGACGGAGGGTGGACACCAGGGTGGTGGCCACGGGGACTCCTGGCTGCTGGGGGGACTCCTGGCTGCTGGGGGGACTCCTGGCTGCTGGGGGGACCCCTATGGCTGCTGGGGGGACTCCTATGGCTGCTGGGGGGACTCCTGGCTGCTGGGGGGACTCCTATGGCTGCTGGGGGGACTCCTGGCTGCTGGGGGGACCCCTATGGCTGCTGGGGGGACCCCTATGGCTGCTGGGGGGACCCCTATGGCTGCTGGGGGGACTCCTGGCTGCTGGGGGGACCCCTATGGCTGCTGGGGGGACTCCTGGCTGCTGGGGGGACCCCTATGGCTGCTGGGGGGACTCCTGGCTGCTGGGGGGACCCCTATGGCTGCTGGGGGGACCCCTATGGCTGCTGGGGGGACTCCTGGCTGCTGGGGGGACCCCTATGGCTGCCGGGGGGACCCCTATGGCTGCTGGGGGGACCCCTATGGCTGCCGGGGGGACTCCTGGCTGCTGGGGGGACCCCTATGGCTGCCGGGGGGCCCTGTTCCTCCCGGAGGCTTACGACCACCCAGGGTGCCCACCCACACCTGGGGGTCCAGCAGAAGACACCCCACACATCCGACTTCTTTCTTTTTTTAAAAGATGAGCCCTGGCCGGTGTGGCTCAGTGGGTAGAGCGTCGGCCTGCAGACCAAAGGGTCCCGGGTTCAATTCTGGTCCAGGGTACGGACCTCAGTTGCAGGCTCCTCCCCGGCCCCGGGCCCTGGTCGGGGCACGTGCAGGAGG
Source organism: Cnephaeus nilssonii (assembly GCF_951640355.1). Lineage (NCBI taxonomy): Eukaryota > Metazoa > Chordata > Mammalia > Chiroptera > Vespertilionidae > Cnephaeus > Cnephaeus nilssonii. The sequence goes on along the minus strand of NC_137094.1, from coordinate 19,368,610 downwards.
CAACCCATCGATGTGTTTCTCTCCCATCGATGCTCCTCTCTGTAATTCCCTCTCTCTTCTGATCTCTCTAAAAATCAATGGGAAAATATCCTCGGGGGAGGATTTAAAAAAAGAAGAAGAAGAAACATCCATGATGAGAGAGAATCACTGACCAGCTGCCTCCTGCACGCCCCCCACTGGGGATGGAGCCCGAAACCCGGGCCTGTGCCCTGACCTGGAATCGAACCCTGACCTCCCGGTTCATAGGTCGAGGCTCAAGCGGGCTGGTTTCTTCTTCTCTCCCGTTGGAGGTTGGAATAGCTCCGCGTTGGTGTGGGCACGACCTCCGACCTCCGGGCACGGCTCCCCCCCCCCCCCAAGCAGCGGTCTCAGGTGACTGCGCGGGAACCTGGGGTGTCCCCCTGCCAGCTCGCAAAGGGCGTGGCCGAGGCACCCGGGACCCAGCCCCACGGGGCGGGCGGGCGGGCGGGTGTGCACACCTGCCCCAGGCCCGGCCCCGGCTGCCTCTCCCTGAGGGGCGGGGCCGGGGGTCTGCGAACTCACGCACCACGATGGCGGAGCTCCTGCGCGAGGCCGTGGGGGTCGTCGGGAGGGAGTTGAGCGAGGAGCTGGCGTTGAACTCCTCGGAGCTGAGGTTGTCGGAGGCATCGCTGAGCCCGCTGCTGATCGAGCTGCTCTCATCCCAGCTGCGGGGGGAGGAGAGAGGTCAGCGGCCGGGGGGAGAGGTCAGCGGCCGGGGAGAGAGGCAGGACGCGGGGTTTTCACACACAGACGGGGAGAAAGCTCGGGGGTCGGGCCTGGGTTTGCAGGCAACTCTGCTGCGTGTGATGGAAGCTGCCTCGTCCTTTGGCGACGCCGTTTAGCGAAAGCAGCCGACGGTCCGTTCTGGCAAAAGCAGCTGTTCTGTCCCCTCAACAGAGAGGTGGACGGGGATCAACCTAATGACACAAGCCAACCCCTGCTCCCTGCAAACCGCCTCCGTCCTTGTTTTTTAAATTGATGTCAGAGAGGAAGGGAGAGGGAGAGAGAGAGAAACATCCGTGATGAGAGAGAGTCATGGATCGGCTGCCTCCTGCACGCCCCACACTGGGGATTGAGCCCAGCATCGGGGCGTGTGCCCTGACCGGGAATCGAACCCTGACCTCCTGGTTCCTAGGCAGACGGTCTATCCCCTGAACCACACGGGCCGGGGCGTCCTATATAATAAATTAACCTCCACCCAGAGCTGTAGGAATGGCATATTCCCCCTCTGGCTCCCGCCCCCCCTGACCTCTGGGCACGGATGCCACGGTCTTGGGAACACGCCGGGGCGCCGTCTCCTCTGCAGGGCACGCACGGGGCGGGGCGGAGGCCAGCGCCTCTGGACGCGGCTCTGTTTGTGTCAACGCGGACCCGTGGCCAGGCCCCGGGCAGGCACGCCCTCCCCGCTGGGAACGGCCCGGAGGCTCCGGCAGCTCGTGGCCAGCACTGGCCGCCCGCCCAGACTGCTCTCACGCCGTCCCCCCTCCACGGGCCAGGGCCAGCCATTCCACAGGCGTGAATGGCGCGGGGTGCGGGCGCGCCGTGACCACACGGGGGAAAATCCTGCCACTTCTCCAGGCTCGGGGGGGCGGGAGGGGGGTGTCAGGCTCGGACACGGAGTCGGCCTCCTTGTGTCTGGAATAACCGGCGCCCGGTGAATCAGTACCCAGGGCGCCGGCCGGCCGAGGGGTGGCAGGACCCGGCGCCCGCAGCCCCGCACCATGACCCAGGGGCCACGTGCTCCTCCGGCGACACAAGACCCCCGACGGCTCAGCCCGCCAGCGGCTCGGGCCGCGCTCCGCGGGACCCCGTGGATGGGACCCTATCAGCGGCCTCTGCACGGCTTACTGGGACCGCGGTGTGGGGACGGGTAATTGCAGGGAGAGGTGAGGACGCCGGCAGACGTGAGAGGCTGTTTCCGAGCTGCGGCGGCGTCCGGGGCGGGCGGGACGGACGGACGGAGAGAGACAGCAGAGCGCTGAGCCCAGACCCCGGCTCCGTAATTAGGACCAACTGTGGGCGAGGAGTGCTGACGCGGCGGCCGCGTGTTCGCCTTCTCTCCGGTTTCAGGGAGCTCCCGCCGCCGCCCCTCCCCGCCCCTCACAGGGGAGGGCTGGGAACCAAGCTCTTTCCTCGCTTTTTCCTTTTTTTTTTTACAAAATTTTTTTATTGAATTCAGAGAGGAAGGGAGAGATAGAAACATCCATGATGAGCCCTGACCGGTGTGGCTCAGTGGATAGAGCGTTGGCCTGCGGACTGAAGGGTCCCGGGTTCGATTCCGGTCAAGGGCATGTACCTTGGTTGCGGGCACATCCCCAGTAGGGGGCGTGCAGGAGGCAACTGATCCATGTTTCTAACTCTGTCCCTCTCCCTTCCTCTCTGTAAAAAAATCAATAAAATATATTAAGAAAAAAAAAAAAAAAGAAAGAAAGAAACATCCATGATGAGAGAGAATCATGGATCGGCCGCCTCCTGCACGCCCCCGACTGGGGATGGAGCCCACAACCCCGGCACGTGCCCCGACTGGGAATCGAACCCTGACCCCCTGGTTCTTAGGTCGACGCTCCACCCCTGAGCCCACGCTGGCCGCCCAGCCGGGCGCAAATGGACAATTTTTAACAGTATTCACACGATCGTCTTTCGCTCTGAACTAGCCGCTCATCGGGGAAGACAAGGTTTCTCATCCAGCCTCCGACCCCGGCCAGATCGGGGACACCACACAAGGTCACCTCTCGTGCGAACCCCCTCTATGACCCCCCTCCCCCCGCAAAAAAAAACCAGCCCCTACATTCTTTCCTGATGTAAAGATTTCCAATAACAGCGTACGCCTAGCCGTTAATAATGCGTTAATAATAGGTCCCGACATGTCAATTACGGCGGCTTTGGAGAATAGGGCTTTGGCGGGGGGTGGGGGGCGGAGGGGAGGTTTGCGAGTCGCCAGAGGCAGCGGGGACGTCTCCTCGGACACGCACGCGGAGCGCAGGCCTCGGGGAGGGATTTTCCGTGTCAGCCACACCATGACGTTGCCCTCCCTCGCCTCCCTGTCTCCCTCCCGACCAACCTTACAATTAAACACCCGCGGCGCGGCGCGTGGTCTTCCCTTACGTTTCTAGAGAGCAAGAAGGACGGGGCGGGGCGGGGGGGGGGCACGGGGGAGGGGGAGGGCCGAAGAAGGCAGCCCCAGAACCGGTTAACCCCCAGCACTTCGTCGTAGGCGGCGACCCGGGCCTGTGTGACTTGTGCGGTTTCCTTTCTTTTTCTTACTTTTTTAAAAAAATATATATTTTATTGATTTTTCACAGAGAGGAAGGGAGAGGGAGAGAGAGTTAGAAACATCGATGAGAGAGAAACATCCATCAGCTGCCTCCTGCACACCCCCCACTGGGGATGTGCCGGCAACCAAGGTACGTGCCCTTGACCGGAATCGAACCCGGGACCCTTGAGTCCGCAGGCCGACGCGCTATCCACTGAGCCACACCGGTGAGGGCGAGGTTTCCTTTCTTGCCAACCGGCCCGTCAACGCTCACATCCCCCAAACCCTCAGAATAAGGATACTCATGCCCGGCCGGCGTGGCTCAGGGGTGGAGCGTCGACCTAGGAACCAGGAGGTCAGGGTTCGATTCCCCGTCAGGGCACACGCCCGGGGTTTTGGGGCTCCATCCCCAGACGGGGGCGTGCCGGAGGCGGCCGATCCATGATTCCCTCTCATCGTGGATGTTTCTATCTCTCTCTCCATCCCTCTGCCTTCCTCCCTGAGATCAATAAAAAAAAGAAAAGAAAAAGGAAGAAATTGCACGAAAGGGGAGTTGGCTTGCGCCTTTGATCCAGGTCTTAGGGAAGGCGGGCTCGCCCCTCTCACCCCGGGGAGGCGGGGGGGGGGGGGGGCAGGGTCAGCGACCTCGTCCCCGTGGGCCCTGTCCCTTTTAGAGGCCCCTCGCGCCTTCCTCTTCATCTCGAAATTAACTGCCTTCTCAGCTCCGCTCCTTCGTTCACGGACGGCTTCCTCTCCCCGGATGAGCCCCGTGCGGGCCCGAGAAGGTGTCCCCTCCGGAGCACCGAGGGCTGAATAGCACATTGTGCCTGGGGTCAAAGGTCGGCATCTGAGGGACACCCGCTCGGCCTGGTAAAAGACCTTCCCCCCCCCCCTCTCTTTTTACCGGGAGCCTCCCATGCACGGGAGACTGGGCCCATCTCCCACCCACTGCAAAGCCTCGGACAAAAAGAAGGAGAACAAAAAGGCATCTTAACACCGAACCCCCGAGTGGCTGCCGGCAAAGATCTTACCGGAGGGAAAAAAAAAACAACGAACGCCAGGCAGGTGTTCAAGGTAAAAAAAAAACAAAAAACCCACAAAAAAGGAAACACTCCCTGCCCCAGGCAGGACATCCTGGCCACGAAGGGTGAACGGAGGGAAAAAAAAAAAAATAACAGGGAACCGAACGGACGTGGACGCCCCCGCCGGTGTGGCTCCGTGGGCAGAGCACCGGCCTGTGGACTGGAGGGTCCAGGGTTCGATTCCGGCCAAGGGCACGCAGACTGGATCCCCGGCCCGGGCCAGGGGCGCGTGCGGGAGGCAACCCATCGACGTGTGTGTGTCTCTCTCTCATCGATGTTTCTCTCTCTCTCTCTCTCTCTCTCTCTCTCTTTCTCTCTCTGTCTCTCTCAGTCTTTCCCCCTTCCCTTCCACGCTCTCTGCAAAATCATTTGGAGGAAAAACAAAAAAATCCTCGGGTGAGAACGAACAAAAATGAATAAGTAAGCGTATTCACGAGCAGAAACAAATACAGACACAAATTATAAAAGACAAAAATGGACTTGGAGTCTGGCTGGGTGAACGCCTCGCCTACCCCACAGGACACCAGCCCTTCCCCAAGCTCGGCCCGCCCCCTCCCGTCCCCCAGGCTGGGAGGGAGGGAGACCCTCTTTGTGATCTGAAAAGAGGTATCTTTGGGGGTGGGGGCAGGGAGGGTTGAGAACAGCGGGACTGACTGGCTAGGAACCGACGCTGGGTCTCCTGGGCGACTCTCTGAGCGGAACCCTGGGTTCTAAGGCTTGACGATCCGTGTGGGGGCTTTGGGCCTAATCCTTAAAGAAGTTAAAAAAAAACAACAACCAGGAAGACTGAAATGAAAATAAAAGAGAAAGTTCATCCAAATCCAACCGTCTTGTTTCTGGGGAAGGTGCCTCAGGCTACAGACAGCAACGCAAACACGTCTGTCTTCCCCGTCCGTCCGCTGCGTGCGCTCCTAACCCCCCCTCCTCGGCTTAGAAGGGGCCTGGCAGCCCCCCCCCCCCCGCCCCGTTCCCCCCCCCAGCTTCCGGGTGAAAGCTGCTGAAAACCTATTTTTAAACATCACGCCGTGGAGGGATCCGCAGGATCAAACCTCATCGCGCAGGTCGGTCCTGGAGGAGGATTTAGAATAAGCCCCGGGCAGACGTGCCAAGCCCCGGGAATGAGCCTCACACGTGTATGCGGGAGCGCGGGTTCGGTTTTACGCGGCCGCTCTGTTTCAGGAGCTGCGACCGGACGGGCGCCAAAGAGCTCGCGGGGACACGGCACCGGGCACCTGCGGTCCGTCCAACCCGGGCCGTCCCGTAAGACGAGCGAGAAGCAGCTGGTTGTGGCGCTGCCGTCCCCAGCGTCTGGTCCTATCACAGGCCGCTTCTGCCCCGGCCTGGATGGAGCCCTCTGCCCCGGCCTGGAGCCCTCTGCCCCGGCCTGGATGGAGCCCTCTGCCCCCGCCTGGATGGAGCCCTCTGCCCCGGCCTGGATGGAGCCCTCTGTCCCGGCCTGGATGGAGCCCTCTGTCCCGGCCTGGATGGAGCCCTCTGTCCGGCCTGGATGGAGCCCTCTGCCCCGGCCTGAATGGAGCCCTCTGTCCCGGCCTGGATGGAGCCCTCTGCCCCGGCCTGGATGGAGCCCTCTGCCCCGGCCTGGATGGAGCCCTCTGCCCCGGCCTGGATGGAGCCCTCTGTCCCGGCCTGGATGGAGCCCTCTGCCCCGGCCTGGATGGAGCCCTCTGTCCGGCCTGGATGGAGCCCTCTGCCCCGGGTCTGGATGGAGCCCTCTGCCCCGGCCTGGATGGAGCCCTCTGCCCCGGCCTGGAGCCCTCTGCCCCGGCCTGGATGGAGCCCTCTGCCCCGGCCTGGAGCCCTCTGCCCCGGCCTGGATGGAGCCCTCTGCCCCGGGGGCCTCTGAGGGATGAGCAGGTCTTGTTCCCCCCGCCCCCAGGCGCTCTGGACAGCCTAGATGCCTGCACCCCATTTCCTGCCTAGAGGATACAGGAGGATGAGCAGGAGAGAGGGGTCTCCAGTAGCGACCAGACTCCCTGGATGGTGCAGAAGTCCAGGGCATGGGGTGCGGGAAGCCAGCTGCTTCCGGCGAGTGGAGGGACCGAGCGCTGATCCCAGCTCAGCTCACCCAAAGCTGGTCATGGAGAGACTGGGGGGGCCATGAAGCCATCCACCCCGACACCTCACACCTCCAGCGGCCTCCTGGGGCGCTGAAAGGAAGCCCGCGCCTTCAGGGAGGGGGTCTCTTTGACCCCCCCGCCCCCCGTGGGCCCCAAACGTCCTTTTTACAGGGAGGTTTAGCGCTGCCCCCAGAGGAAGGCCTGGGCTGAGCTGTGTCCTCTCTGAGGCCTGAAGCCAGGGTCGTTACATTTTATAGCCGACCCCGGGGCAATTGGAGGGCTGACCTCCACTTTAACAACATCCCTGCCGACTGCCAACAATCCTGAGCATCCGGCCTGGAAGGGAAGGGGAGGGTAGCACAGGCCCCACCGGACCCCACCCCACAGGCGAAGGCAGGGTAGGTGTCATGGGGCCTGTAATGGGCTATGGCAGGCAGGTCCCCACCTGGGCGCACCTGCCCAGGGGCCTGTTTCCGGTAAGGAGCCCGGTGAGTCGGTGAGTCGGTGAGTCCGCTACCGCGGTGGCCCCAGGACAGGCACTGAGCTCCCAGTGCAAAGCCTGGGTCTCCTGGGGTGGGGTGGGGCGGGGCGGGGCGGGGCGGGGCGGGGAGGAGCAGAGGAAGGGGGTGGGGAGAAACCCATTCAACAGAAATGGTGGCCTAACCTAGACAAGGCTGCCTGGGAAGGAAGGTGTGATGGTCTGGGAAAGGGGGTGGGGTGGGGGAGTGGGGGGCAGGGAGAGCACGGGCGGGGGGGGGGCGGGGGGAGTACAGCCCATGGTAACTTTCCTGGGGCACCCCCAGTTTGATCTGAAGGAGGTTCTGGCTGCAGAAGTGGGGAGGTCGTGAATGGCCCCTCTCTCCACCTTCTCCGGGGCCGGCTGACTCAGGGCTCAGCTCCGGATGGATCTCACTAAAAGTAAGACCCGCTCCCCCCCCACCCCCACCCCGCAGAACTCCCTAAATAAACCTATTCTCGGCCCATAAACTGGTTCCTCTCGAAGACATCCCAGACTGACTCCCAGGGTCCCACGTCCCATTCCACGGGGGTCCGCAGCCCTAGCCAGTGTGGCTCAGTGGACAGAGCACCAGCCCGAGGACCGAAGAAGGGTCCCGGGTTCGATTCCGGTCAAGGGCACGTCCCCCGGTTGCAGGCTCAATCCCCAGCCCCAGGTCGGGGTGCATGTGGGAGGCAGCGAATGGATGTGTCTCTCCCACGTCCATGTTTCTCTCTCTATCTCCCTTCCTTCCACTCTCTCTAAAAAATCAACGCAGACACGTCCTGGGGTGAGGATTAACAAAACAAACACACAGAGGGTGCAGCCATCTGTCCTACTGGGTGGGGACCGACAGTCCAGGGCCAGCAGGACTCCGGCTTCCAAGAAACTCCCCCTCCCGGGCCAGGCCCAATTCTCCGGCTCCCACATGGGGCCTGGGAGAGACCTGGGCCCCCTCCAAGGGAGCCTGGAGCGGGCGGGCGACCGACCGGGTGCCAGCCTGGGCTCCTCAGGTGCGAGGGGTCGCAGCCCCATTCACTCCCTCACCCCACTTCCCAAAGCCACAGGCGGGGCAGACCCAGGCCAGAGGAGGGGGGGTGGGCACTGGGGTGCGAGGAAGCTCCCAGAAAAACCAGGAAGCCACAGCCCTCTTCCTGCGGCCGCAGGGACCCCTCATCCCCTACTCCATGGGGGGCCTTGTGCAAAGTCCTCACCTCTCGGGGCTGGTCTGCCGTCCCCCCACAGGGCACCCCAACCCCCCCAGGTCCCCCCATCCCTTCCCAGAGCCAATCCCCAGGCCCACTCCCTCTCGGAAGGATTCCGTCGGGGGTGGGGGGGGTCACAAACCCAACACCACGCCCCTCAGGTCTCCCCTTCTCCCCGCCACCTCCTCGTTTCAGCCCAGGAGGCACCCAGAGCTTCCGGGGTGAGGGGAGCCATCATCGCTGAGCGGGTCAGCAGGGGCTGCACCCCCTCCTGGAGATCGCCGGGTCCCCAGCACCCCCCACGCCCTGCCGGCAGCCCTCCAAGTTCCATCAAGTTGTGCCATTGTCTCAGCTCCGTCCCCGGCTCCGGGGAGTCCCAGCGAGGCCTCCTCGCCTTCCCGCTCCCCGATCCGCCCGGACCCCCCCTCCCCGCCCCCCGCACACACCGACCCCGTCCCCAATGCCCCAGCCTCGTGCACGCACCTGGGAGGCCGCGGCCCCCGAACCCCCAACCCCTGGTCAGAGGCGACCCCCCTCCCCCCAGGCTGCAGCCGCGGGGGCGCGTGGGGGGGGTCCAGGTGGGGGGGCTGCAAACCCGACCCCCCAGGACCGGGTCTGGGTGGGCGCGCGGGGCTCACCTGCGGGGGAGGCGCAGGGCCCTCCGCGCCCGGGGCGGGGGCAGGTGCAGCATCTTCCCGGCTCCGGCCATTTTCGGGGGGCGCCCGGCCCCGAACCCCCGTGCCCGAGCCCGCGCGCCGGGGACCGAGGTGAGCGCCGGCCACGCGGAGGCCGAAGCCAAGCTCGGCCGGCCCCGCCCCCTCGGCCCCGCCCCGCCCCGCCGCCCTTAAAGGCACAGCGCCCCGTTTCCTTCTCTCTGGCTCCACCCCGGGCGCACGGCGCGCGGGCCCTTTAACGCCCGGGCAGGTAGACAAAGAGACGCCGCAATCAATCCGGGGGCCCTAGAGCTGGGGTGCAGCGGGGTTGGGGGGCCATGACCCTCGGCCATCAGGGGTGCCTCGGGGGTCGGATGCCTCCACCCGAGGAGCTGTGGGCGGGGTGCAGCGGGACCGGGAGCGGAAGGGCGATCCCCGGGAGGGAGCCGGGGTGCAGCGGGCCCCGGGGTTGGGAGCTAGGGGTGCAGCAAGGCAAGGAGCTCCGATCCTCCGGTGCCGGTGCAGCGGGTGCAAAGGGGTCCCAGAGCCGGGGTGCAGCTGTGGGCGGGGCCTCCACCCCCATCTGGGCCACCGCGGTTAACCCCTGGGATGCCAGCGGGGCACAGAGGTGGAGGCGCCCCGCCCCCCCCCCCCCCAGGGCTTCCTCCCAGCTGCCCCCTCGTCCCTCTCCAGGCTTGGGAAATGAGAATAAATGCAGGGAGCCAGTCCTTCCCCCGCCCCCCCAGGGCTTCCTCCCAGCTGCCCCCTCATCCCTCTCCAGGCTTGGGAAATGAGAATAAATGCAGGGAGCCAGTCCTGCCCAGAGGCTGAAGGCCAGGCCCGGTGCCTATGGCCAGAGACTGGCTCGGGGGTCTCCCCACCCAGGGAGGGGGATGCCGCCCACCTCGTGACAACCTCAGGGGTGCGGCCCAGCGTTTCTCCGGCGCCTGGGACTGGACACTGGGTGCCAGATGTGCGTGGGGGGAGGAAATACAGCTCACACCACGCAAGAGGGTCTGTGCCTCCGTCCAGGGGGCACTTCCGGCCGATGGCGGGGAAAGCGTCCCTCCAGGAGGAGGTTTTAGTCAGAGCGAGAAGGAAGGGATCCGTGCCCGGCCGCCCGGGTGGCTCCGTGGTGGAGCGTCAACCTAGGAACCAGGAGGTCACGGTTCGATTCCCGGTCAGGGCACGAGCCCGGGTTGCGGGCTCGAGATGAATGAGTCTCCCTCCCTCTCTGAAATCAATAAAAATATTTTTGGGGAGTGGGGCCCAGTAGCCGGGTTCCCCATGGTGTGGAATCGGTGCACCGATGATACCCACAATTTCTTTAAGCCACAGAAACACGGCGATGGCATCATTACAAGCTCCCCCCACCCCAACCCCCGTCCCCCGTCCCAAGCACTGAACTCAGACGCCCTAGAACCGAACCACCCTGGGCAGCGTTCTCTGGGCTGGTCCGTGCCCCCAGCCCTTACCACCCCGCTCCCACGCCCGCCAGCCTGGGGCTCAGGAAGGAGGTTTGGAGGGTCCGAGGCACAGCGCGGGGTGGGGGCGCAGGAGGTGCCCAACGCGGTGTCCCAGAGCGCCGCCGTGTCCAGAGCGCGGCCGAGTCCAGCTGCGTCTCCGGGAGCCCCGGGCCAGCTGGAGGAAGGGGGCCCAGCTGCGTTCCCGCTCTGCAAATGTTTACACGACCTCTGAGGAGGCCTGCCGCCCCGCCACCCCGCAGCGGGGGCGCGGAGAGGACACCTCCCGCACCAGACAGAGAGCTACTGTTTCAGGCCAGCTCAGCACCCCCCCCCTCCCTCCAGCCTCAGGGTCTCTGTGCGGCTCTGAGGACGCGGGGCAGATGGGACTACGGAGACAAGGGAGAGGCTGATTCTGCAACAAGGACCGAGGGACCCTGAGCTGGCCTCCCTGGGCTGTATGCGCATGTGCATGTGTGTGAGTGTGCACAGGCGTGTGTGAGTGTCCACAAGTGTGCATGTGTGTGAGTGTGCACAGGCATGTGTGAGTGTCCACAAGTGTGCATGTGTGTGAGTGTGCACAGGCCTGCCTGTGTTTATGTGGGGGTGTGCATATATGGTCGTGTGCACAGGCATGCATGTGTCTGTGTGGGTGTGTGCATGTGTGGTCGTGTGTGCATGTGTCTGTGTGGGGGTGTGCATATATGGTCGTGTGCACAGGCGTGCATGTGTCTGTGTGGGGGTGTGCATGTGTGCACACGTGTGTCTGTGACCTTCGAGCTCAGGTCCCTGGGCTGGAAGCAATGGTTTAGAGCAGGCGGAGCACGCACTGCTCCAGGCTCTCATCCCCCTCTGACCTCAGGGCCTCTGACCTCTGCATCTCTGACCTCTGGGCCTCTGACCTCTGCGTCTCTGACCTCTGAGCCTCTGACCTCTGGGCCTCTGACCTCTGTGCCTCTGAACTCTGGGCCTCTGACCTCTGGGTCTCTGACCTCTGGGCCTCTGACATCTGGGCCTCTGAACTCTGTGTCTCTGACCTCTGGGCCTCTGACCTCTGGGCCTCTGACCTCTGGGCCTCTGAACTCTGTGTCTCTGACCTCTGGGCCTCTGACCTCTGTGCCTCTGAACTCTGGGCCTCTGACCTCTGGGCCTCTGACCTCTGGGCCTCTGACCTCTGAACTCTGTGTCTCTGACCTCTGGGCCTCTGACCTCTGGGCCTCTGAACTCTGTGTCTCTGACCTCTGGGCCTCTGACCTCTGGGCCCCTGAACTCTGGGCCTCCGACCTCTGGGTCTGCCTCTGACCTCTGGGCCTCTGACCTCTGCATTTCTGACCGCTGGGCCTCTGACCTCTGACCTCTGCATCTCTGACCTCTGGGCCTCTGACCTCTGCGTCTCTGACCTCTGGGCCTCTGACCTCTGCATCCAAACGGAAACACAGTCTCCTTTGAGCCTCAGGGCCCCTCTCAGCAGCCGGCCTGCCCTCCAGGGTCGAGCACCCCCTTCACTCTCCTCCGTGACCCAGGAGTCTCCTTTCCAAGCTGCCGGGTTCTCTCTGGTCCCAGAACCCTCTTCTCCCCAGACCTGCCAGGCAGACCCTTTGCAAACGTGTCTGACGCCACCGCTCCCTCCCCGAAACCTGCCCGTGGCCTCCCCGCTCGCTCAGAAGGAAAGTACAAGACCCCCGGCTACCTCGGACCTCATTTCCGACCCGTCTCCCCTAACCCGGGCTCCAGCCACGCCGACCTCCCTGCAGGGCCCTGAGCACGTGCCCATCCTGACCACAGGGCCTTTGCACGTGCCGCCCTGTGCAGAGACGCCTCCCCTGACCCCCATCTCCAAGAGCCCTGCCCGTCCCCCAGCCCCTCCCTGCCCGTCTCCCCGCAGCACCGCCTACTCGACCGACCGCGTGACTTCTGGTGACAGCGCTGATAAGCTCTGGCCTCCTCGTCCAATAACACTCAGCGTCCCGGGAAGCCCACCCCTGAGCCTGTCCACATGGCAGGTCGCCCTGCCCTGGCCCTGTCATCAGACCCAGGGGCGCCGAGACAGAAGCCAGATCGCGGGGCCAAGGGAGGCGAGACAGAAAGGAGATGAGGAGAAGAGGGGCCGGGGGTGAAGATCTGTCCGTGTTGCAACCTGGAGATGCCCTGCAGGGACAGGGGACGAGAGAGACCCCTCCTGCCTGGCTGGCGTGGCTCAGGGGCTGAGTGTCGACCTGTGAACCAGGAGTTCACGGTGTGATTCCCGCTCAGGGCACAGGCCCGGGTTGTGGGCTCGATCCCCAGTGTGGGGCGTGCAGGAGGCAGCCGATCCATGATTCTCTCTCATCGTGGATATTTCTCTCTCTCCCTCTCCCTCCTCTCTTCCTCTCTGAAATCAATAAAACTATATTAAGAAAAAATAAATAAAAGAATAGACCAACAGCCCTGACCGGTGTGGCTCAGTGGATAGAGCGTCGGCCTTCGGACTGGAGGGTCCCGGGTTCGATTCCGGTCAAGGGCATGTACCTTGGTTGCGGGCACATCCCCAGTGGGGGGTGTGCAGGGGGCAGCGGATGGATGTTTCTCTCTCATCCATGTTTCTGACTCTCTCTCCCTCTCCCTGCCTCTCTGTAAAAAATCAATAAAAAATACATTTTTTTTAAAAAAAAGAGTAGACCAACACAGAAAAGCACAAAGAAGCAGGGGCTCCCGGGTCACTCACGGGTCGATTTCCAACAACAACAACAAAATATTTAAAATAAAACAGAATCTAGATGAGGACTTTCATGGGTTGGTTTTCCAGGAGTGACTTCTCCGGGGCGCCCGGTGCGTACAACACGATATTCTATCTCCTATTTATGTATCTTTTTGCTAATTCTCCCCCGAGGATATTTTCCCATGGATCTCTGGAGGGAGTGGGGAAAAGGAGGAGGCTTACGACCGTGGGCGGACCGGCAGGTGAGCGCGGCGGGCGGGAAAAGCCACACCCATCTCCTCCACCTCACGCACGTCTCCCGCACGACTGTCGGCCAAACTGTATGTCATCCATCGCAGTGAGCACCCGGCAGGCAGCCCGATTGTAGGTAACTAGGACACCGGGGAGGAGGGGCCGCTCCGCAGGCACGCAGCTTCCGCCTGCATCCGTTGCCCTGGCAACCAGCATCCCTCCAGCGGGCCCCTCTGGACTACCTGGCTCCCTCCCGCCTTCAGCCAGCCCCGCTGGGTCTGAGGGGCCACGGCCACGAGGCGGCCGGATCCCACACCGACTGGGTGTGTGTGTGTGTGTGTGTGTGTGTGTGTGTGCTACCGTTCTTCTGTTTTAAAAACCAAGGGGTGTTTCAAGAGGTGGGTCAGAGAGAGTCTGACTCTACACCCGCCTTCTTTACCTTCCCACCTTCCCTCTTTTTTTAAAAAAAAATATATTTTATTGATTTTTTTACAGAGAGGAAGGGAGAGGGATAGAGAGTCGGAAACATCGACGAGAGAGAAACATCGATCAGCTGCCTCCTGCACACCCCCTACTGGGGATGTGCCCGCAACCAAGGTACATGCTCTTGACCGGAATCGAACCCGGGACCCTTCAGTCCGCAGGCCGACGCTCTATCCACTGAGCCACACCGGTTTTGGCTCCCTCTTTTTTTGAAAAAAAAAAATAATAATTTTTTTGTTGTTGTTGCTCTGAGAAAGGAAGGGAGAGGGAGAGATAGAAACATCAATAATGAGAATCACGGGTCGGCTGCCTCCTGCACGCCCCCTACTGGGGGATCGAGCCCAGAACCCAGGCCCGTGCCCTGACGGGGAATCGAACCCTGACCGCCTGGTTCAGAGGTCAATGCTCAACCACGGAGCCACGCCGGCCGGCGGCCATCTCCCTCCCTCCCTCCCTCCATTTATTTATTTTTTTACTTATTTATATCTTTATTGATTTCAGAGAGGGAGGGAGAGAGAGAGACAGAAACATCTACTGGGAATCGAGCCCGAAACCCGGGCATGTGCCCTTGAGCGGAATCGAACCCAGGACCAGGCCGACGCTCTATCCACGGAGCCAAACCGGCCGGGGCCATCTCCCTCCTTTTGTTTATTTATCTATTTATTATATATTTTTATTGATTTTTTTACAGAGAGGAAGGGAGAGGGATAGAGAGCCAGAAACATCGATGAGAGGGAAACATCCATCAGCTGCCTCCTGCACGCCCCCTACTGGGGATGTGCCCACAACCAAGGTACATGCCCTTGACCGGAATCGAACCCGGGACCCCTCAGTCCGCAGGCCGACGCTCTATCCACTGAGCCAAACCGGCCGGGCCATCCCCCTCCTTTTAGATCTGATGCGATTCAAGGGCAGAAGCTGTTTCCTTCCTGGATCGAACGTTGGGGCCTCCTCAGTGTGGCCCCCACCCCGCCTGTGCCCCAAGCCTCGCGTTCCACGGGCCACAGCCAGGCCCGGTCCAGCTGCCCCTGGGGGGGCCGCCCGGAGCGCTGCCGGGGAAGAGAAGACCAAGGCGGAAGCCAAAGAAACTCTTCTCCCTGCTCCTCCGAAGTCAGAGGGCGCCCCTCTCCTTTACAAACCCCCACGCCCAGCCCCCGTGCGAGCGGATTCCTGCGGCTGAAGGTGGGTGGGCACGTCGGGGTCCCCCTCAGGCGGGGGCGGGCAGCAGAGGCCTGGCGGTGTCCCTTTAAGGCCCGGGCTCCCTGACTCGGGGAGCACAGAGCCAGCCTGGGAGGAGGCAGGGCGTGGCGAGAAACATGCAAAGTGACGAACAGCAAGGACCTACAACCAAGAGTACCCAGCACAGCTTTCACTTTTTATATTTTTTTAATATGTTTTCATTGATTTCAGAGAGGAAAAGAGAGGGAGAGAGAGAGAGAGAAACAACAATGATGAGAGGGAGTCATCGATCGGCTGCCTCCTACTGGGGATCGAGCCCGCAACCCAGGCATGTGCCCCTGGCCGGAATCGAACCCGGGACCCTTCAGGGTGCAGACTGATGATGCTCTATGCACTGAGCCAAACCAGTTAGGGCGCAACAATAAGCATTTTATAAGAGAGAGAGAGAGAGAGAGAGAGAGAGAGAGAGAGAGAGAGAGAGAGAGAGAGAGAGAACACCTGCTGGCTTGTCTAAGGCCCCGTGGCCCTTGGCTGCTGAGCACACGACTCTGACCAATGTGAGTGGCGCCCCCTGGAGGAGTGCAGCCTGTCGGGACTGCCGCGGGCTCAGCCTGGGACCCTGCCCCTCCCCCTGGGAAGCTGGGGCTCAGCCACCCAGACTGCCATTTGCACAGACAGACACGGAGACTTTGCCAGGGCGGCGGGGGGGGAGGGGCGGGGGGGGGTAGCCCCTAGTTAGAGCAGGGGAGAGGGCGCGGGGAGGGGGCGCGGGGAGAGGGCCCGGGGCGGGCTGGCTGACCTCCTTCCCCCCTGGGCACACGTCCTGCTGGACCCCGTGCCTGCGTCCAACCCCGTGGGGGTCGACCTCCCTCCGGCTCTGACCCGGGTGCTGGGACGGGGGGACAGACGGCTGCAGACCTTATCTTATTATCACTTTTTAATTATTGTCTTTTTTGCCGAAACCGGTGTGGCTCAGTGGATAGAGCGTCGGCCTGCGGACTGAAAGGTCCCAGGTTCGATTCCGGTCAAGGGCATGGACCTTGGTTGCGGGCACATCCCCAGTGGGGGGTGTGCAAAAGGCAGCTGATCAATGTTTCTCTCTCATTGATGTTTCTAACTCTCTATCCCTCTCCTTTCCTCTCTGTAAAAAATCAATATATATATATATATATATATATATATATATATATATATATTAAATTATTGTCTTTTTGCGAATCCTCACCCGAGGATATTTCCCCATTGACTTTTAGAGAGAGTGGAAGAGAGAGGGAAAGACAGAGAGAAACATCGACGTGAGAGAGACACACCAACTAGTTGCCTCCCGCACGCGCCCCGACCAGGGCCCAGGCTGGGGAGGAGCCTGCCACCGAGGGACGTGCCCTTGACCGGAATCGAACCCGGGACCCTTCTGTCCGCAGGCTGAGGCTCTCTCCACTGAGCCACACCGGCCAGGGCCCCACCTTATCTTCTTTAGATTCCAGACCTGACTATTTTTAGAAAAACAAATTCCTCTTCTCTTTTTCAAGAGGCGAAAGTGTCCGAGCTGTCACCCAGGACACTCGGCAGCCAGGTCGAGGCCGTCTATAGGGTCGCCGCGGCGGACGGTGTCAGGCGGTGGTCCGCGTAGGTGCCAACTTTCAAGTGGATCGTGGAGAACTGGACAGCTTCCAGGGGCGGGGAGGGGGGGGGGCTGGGACGAGCATGAAACACCGGCTCGCTTAAGAAAATATGAAAATAGCCCGGCTGCCCCTCGCGCCCCCTGCTGCCTGGCTCCACCTCGGAGCACAGCAGGCGCGGCCGGCTCCCCTCGGCCCCCAGCTGCAGGCCGGCCAGCTGAGCCGAGTGCGAGGGAGGTCTGAGGTCGGGGCCTGGGATTTACGGGCCATAAACAACCCCAAATGCGTCAGCTGTTTTGCTCGGAGCAGCCCGCTCCGCTGGACAGCCCCGCCTGGTCCCTCCCGGTCCCTCCCCGGGCGGGAGCAGTGGGTGGCCTGAGATTTCTTCTCGCACACGTGGAGGCTTTCCTGGGGAGAAGGAGTCCCTGCCGCTACCCCGTGCGGCCCCTCGGAAGGTCCCGGAGACAACGGGAAGGAAGAATGGAAAGCGTCTCGGCCAGCACCTCTTTCTTCCCATCCGCCCCACTCCCTCCCGGCTGTCACCCCGGCTTAGTGGCTCCACAAACCCCACCCCGCCCACGGGGGCAGAAAACGATTACGATGAGCCCGGCCGGCGTGGCTCCGGGGTTGAGTGCCGACCTATGAACCAGGAGGTCAGGGTTCGATTCCCGGTCAGGGCACAGGCCCGGGTTGTGGGCTCGGTCCCCAGTGGGGGGCGTGCAGGAGGCAGCTGATCCACGACTCTCTCTCATCACTGCTGTTTCTTTCCCTCTCCCTCTCCCTTCCTCTCTGAAATCAATAAAAATATATTTAAAATAAAAGAAAGGTCAGAAGATGAGGGTCCCGTGGAGCGAGGACCAGGCAGAGGGTTTACAGGCTGAGGCAGGGGCAGGAGGGCACAGGACAATGGGCGGAGGAGCAGACATGGCGGGGTAGAGGGGGAGGAGGGGACACTGGGTAAAACGGGGACAGGGGATGGGAACCCCGGGGGAGGCGGTGCAGCTGCGACCCCATAGCTCACCCCACACTTTCTCTCCTTAGCAGCCTCTCGAGACAGACAGACGGGGGCTTATCACCCTCTTCGCACAAACCGGACAGCAGGTGAGGTCGCCCAAGGTCCACGCGGAAACGCTGGGACCAACCCTCTTTCCCGGGCCCCTCCCACCTACCAGCCTTTTTTGAAGGTCAAGGACTAGGGCGGGGACACCATGGAATGACAGCCACAGGGGCCAATGAGAGGAGGCCATCAGCCCCCAGAGAACACAGAATGACAGCCAGGGGGGCCAATGAGAGGAGGCATCAGGCCCCAGAGAACACAGAATGACAGCCAGGGGGGCCAATGAGAGGAGGCATCAGCCCCAGAGAACACAGAATGACAGCCAGGCGGGCCAATGAGAGGAGGCATCAGCCCCAGAGAACACAGAATGACAACCAGAGGGGCCAATGAGAGGAGGCATCAGCCCCAGAGAACACAGAATGACAGCCACGGGGGCCAATGAGAGGAGGCATCAGCCCCAGAGAACACAGAATGACAGCCACAGGGGCCAATGAGAGGAGGCATCAGCCCCAGAGAACACAAAATGACAGCCAGGGGGGCCAATGAGCGGAGGCATCAGCCCCAGAGAACACAGAATGACAGCCAGGGGGACCAATG
This sequence comes from Cnephaeus nilssonii, assembly GCF_951640355.1. Lineage (NCBI taxonomy): Eukaryota > Metazoa > Chordata > Mammalia > Chiroptera > Vespertilionidae > Cnephaeus > Cnephaeus nilssonii. The sequence goes on along the minus strand of NC_137094.1, from coordinate 19,350,495 downwards.
AGAGGAGGCATCAGCCCCAGAGAACACAGAATGACAGCCAGGGGGACCAATGAGAGGAGGCCATCAGCCCCAGAGAACACAAAATGACAGCCAGGGGGGCCAATGAGCGGAGGCATCAGCCCCAGAGAACACAGAATGACAGCCACGGGGGCCAATGAGAGGAGGCATCAGCCCCCAGTTCAGCACAGAATGACAGCCACCGGGGCCAATCAGACGCTGCCCTGCCCACCACACTCAAGTCTAGAAGGACCCAGTGCATTCATTTCAGGGGCGATCAAGACCAGAACACGGAGGCCCCCCTGTCTCAGCACAGCAGACACATACGGGATCCCGCCCCACAGGTCCCTCTGTGCGCCCCGCCACCGCCCCCCAGGCCCACCCCCCGCAGAGCGGCCCGCACTCACCCGGTGGTGATGTCCTCGTCCTCGGTCAGGGTCTTGCCCATGAGGTCGCTGTCGCTCATGTAGCCGGACTTGAGGTCGGCGTCGTCGGCGTCCAGGCGGGAGATGTGGGTGAGCTTGCTGGGGCTGCGCATGGGCATGGTGTGCGCGTAGTGGGCCCGCTCCCCGTGCATGTACCAGGCGGGCGGCCCCTCCGAGCGGCAGCCCCCGCCCACCGAGGGCGCGTCGCCCGCCTGCAGCCGCGGGCTGGCCTGGCCGTAGCGCCAGGACAGGGGGGACGAGCGGTTCGAGAGGCTGGACACGCTGCGGGGGTTGGCGTCGTCGCTGTCGTAGCAGGTCATCTCCAGGGAGCTGGGCGGGGCAGAGGGCACGGTTCACTGGGGGCAGAGCCGCCTCCTGCCCCCCTCGGCCTGCTCCCCAGAGCCCCCCACCTGCCCCCGGCCACCTCCTCCAGGAGCCCCCCACCTGCCCCAGGCCACCTCCTCCAGGAGCCCCCCACCTGCCCCAGGCCACCTCCTCCAGGAGGCCCTGGGGGACTAATGGGAACCTATGCTAACAGCAGAAGTGGCCCTGGGTCCGTGGTAGACAGAAAACCAACCAGGACTCTCAGTTCCCTTTCCCCTAGAGGGAGACAGAAGCCAGAGGCCTGAGACGGCTCCCCCCCCCCCCCCCTCACCCCGCCCTGCATCGCCTGCCTGGGGTCCAGCTGCTCAGAGTCCGTGGCCCCGGGGGCTGAAGCTGCCGCCTCGGCCCTTTGGGGGGGTGGGGGGGGGGGGTGGGGGGCGGTGAGTCACTCAGGGTGGGACCCTCTTGGCAACTAGGTGCTCTCTGCCTTCCCGGCAGGGGCTGGCGGGCCACCGGTCAGCGCCGTTCCAGCCCTTTCCCGGATGGGGAAGGAGGAGGATCCCCAAGATTTCAGCCCGGCCGGCGTGGCTCAGGGGCTGAGCCCTCCACCGGAACCGAATCCGGGGACCCTTCCGTCTGTGGGCCGATGCTCTCGCCACGGAGTCACACCGGCCAGCGGCCTGATTTCAGTTCCACTTCTGAGCCATGGCGACCCCACGGCGGGCAGGGGTGGCGGAGAGGTAGTGAGCCCCCCGTCCCCGGAGGTAGGCAAATGCACTCTCGCTCTCACTCGGGCTAAGGAAGGCCTTTCTCCGTTCTCCCCTCGTTCTCCAGCCCCAGGAGGTGGGGAGGAACGGCTCTCTCGTCCAGCTGGAGCGGCGGCCGGTCCCCCTCGCCGCCTTCCTGTTTCTCACCCCCACCATTTCCCAATCCTGGCGGCGGCTCGCTCCCTGCCCCCTGGAGCTGCAGCATGAGCTCATCTGGGCAGCCCCAGGAGCCCGGGGGGGAAGTTCTGAGTCACAGAGGCTGTGGCCAGGATGCCCTGCGGGGGGGTGGGGGTGATGCTCCAGCAGCTGGAGGCTCCGAGGCCCCCGGGATGGGTGGAGGGGCGCACCCACGTGGCACAGCGTCGGGGTGACACTGTGTGGGGCCCCGCTGAGCTTCAAGCCGAAGAGACAAGAGGGCCGGTTTGCTCAGTGGCTGAGCGTCGACCTATGAACCCGGAGGTCAGGGTTCGATTCCCGGTCGGGGCACAGGCCCCGGTGGCGGGCTCGATCCCCAGGGTGGGGCGTGCAGGAGGCCGCCGATGAGGGATTTTCTCTCTCTCTCATCATGGATGTTCCTCTCTCTCTCCCTCTCCCTTCCTCTCTGACATCAATAAAAACATATTTACTTTTTAAAAATATATTTTATTGATTTTTTACAGAGAGGAAGGGAGCGGGAGAGAGAGTTAGAAACATCGATGAGAGAGAAACATCGATCAGCTGCCTCCTGCACACCTCCCACTGGGAATGTGCCCGCAACCAAGGCACATGCCCTTGACCGGGATCGAACCCGGGACCCTTCAGTCCGCAGGCCGACGCTAAGGCAATAAAAACATAGTTAAAATTAACAACAAAGAAGAGACGAGAGGGAACCTCACTACAGAGCCAAAGACCCCCGTGATGGGAGGGCAGCCCCCTAGACTCCCGGAAGGAGGGAGACTGCAGAGCGGGACGAGGAAAGCCTTCGGGGACACCAGGGGACCCACGAGGGGAGGTCAAGGAGGGAGAGGGAGCCTGGAGGCGCGGGGGAGGGCGTGGCCCCCGGCAGCTCACCTGTGGGTCACCTGGGACCCCCGCAGGCTGGTCATGGTCTCCTCCAGGTTCTGTCGAAGGTCCAGGACATTCTGCACCGTCCTCTTCCTCTGGGACTCTGGGTCTGGGGGGAGAGAGGAAGCCGGTGAGCGAGCGGGACCCGCCGCTGGGAGCCTGGGGGTCAGGGAGGCTGAGACGGACCGTCTCCCCAAGGGGCCGGGCCTGGGGCCTGGGGGTCCCCGCCCCTCGGGCCTTCTACAGCCCCGGACACATGCCTTTGACCATTCTGAACCCTCCTCAGCCTTGGGCCCGGCCAGCGTGGCTCCGTGGTTGAGCGTCAACTTAGGAACCAGGAGGTCACGGTGCGATTCCCGGTCAGGGCACAGGCCTGGGATATGGGCTCCATCCCCAGAGTGGGGCGTGCAGGAGGCAGCCGATCCATGATTCTCTGTCATCATGGATGTTTCTGCCTCTCTCTCCCTCTCCCTTCCTCTCTCTAAAATCAATAAGCCGAAACCGGTGTGGCTCAGTGGATAGAGCGTCGGCCTGCGGACTGAAGGGTCCCAGGTTCGATTCCGGTCAAGGGAATGTACCTTGGCTGCGGGCACATCCCCAGTAGGGGGTGTGCAAGAGGCAGCTGATCGATGTTTCTCTCTCATCGATGTTTCTAACTCTCTCTCCCTCTCTCTTCCTCTCTGTAAAAAATCAATAAAAATATATTTTAAAAAAAAACAAACGCACAGAGGGCCCCGGAGCCTCCCGGGTTGGTGAGGAGGGGACCGCACGCATCAGCCGCAGAGCCCGACCCGATTCCCAGTCCAGTTCGGCTCCATCCCGCCCAGGCCTGGCTCGGAGGGTGAACCCCCGGGAAGGGTGCGCCGCTGGGAGGGCGCGGGCCGATGCCACCTCTGCAGTAACAGCAACCGGCCAGCAGAGGGCGGCCGCCCCCGCCGCCTCCCCAGGCCGACAGCGGGGCTGGGCGGAAACCACACCGGACTCCCCTTCCGCCGGGGGAGGGGGAGGCTGGAGGGTGCCTTTGGGGCCAGGGGGGCACCCAGCTGCCCGGGGAGGCCCGTGCCGCCTGCCACCCTGCAGCCGGGACCCTCTGGTGGCCGCGCGGTGCAGGCCGAGCCCTCCAGGGGCGGGAGGGCTGCACACGGCGTTTCCGGGGGAGGGGGAGGGCGGGGTGCCCCCACCTGGTGGTGTCTGCACCCCTCTGTCTAAGCAGTCAGCCCACCGGCCGCTCCCCGACTGGTTTGAGGAACCCGGGGCTGCAGGCAGGACCCGGGGGACGAGTGGCAGGCTGGGGCCCGGGCTCAGCAGGGAGCGCCGAGGGGGCTCCAGGGGGTGAGAGATGCTGCCACGAGCCGGGGGGGAGGGGAGGCGAAGGGGGGGCATCAGGGACTTGGACCAGGCGGCACCGGGCAGAGCCACGTCGCACAGAGCGAATGCAGGGAGGGAGCGGGTTTGCAGACCCCAAATCCATTTCTTTTCGGGGTAAAACAACATCTGCCGGGGGAGGCAGGCGGCGGGAGCCCGACCCAGGAAAGATAACGGTGCTTTGCAATCGGAGCCACGGACGGCGACGGGGACGCTGAGGAGGGTCGCCAGGGGGCGCTGTGGGTCCTCGGTCGCCGTGGTCGCAGGGCGGGTGGCTGCTCAGCACAGGCCTCTCCTGGCCTCGGGCTGGTCCCAGGCGGCACCCCGTCCTCGCGGGGCAGCCGGGGGTTCGCAGCACCCACCCTGGGGAGCAGCCCGGCGCCCGGGAAGCTCAGACGCAGGCCCAGAGGGTCTGATCCACTGCCCTGCACACCGGGGGGCGGGGAGACCGGATCGGGGTTCCCATCGGTGCCCCGAGGTCTCACTTCTGCTCCTCTGCCATGTTCCAGGTCAAGACGCTTGTCTGAGCCCCAGCCGGTGTGGCTCAGTGGATGGAGCGTCGGCCTGCGGACGGAGGGGTCCCGGGTTCGATTCCTGGTCAAGGGCACACGCCCGGGGGGTGGGCTCGATCCCCAGTGGGGGGCGTGCAGGAGGCGGCCGATGCATGATTCTCTCCCATCATCATGGATGTTTCTATCTCTCTCTCTCTCCCTCTCCCTTCCTCTCCGAAGTCAATAAAAATATATTAAAAAAGAAAGGAAGGAAGGAAGGAAGGAAGGAAGGAAGGAAGGAAGGAAGGAAGGAAGGAAGAAAGAAAGAGAAAGAAAGAAAGAAAGAAAGAAGAAAGAAGAAGAAGAAAGAAAGAAAGAAAGAAAGAAAGAAAGAAAGAAAGAAAGAAAGAAAGAAAGAAAGAAAGAGCGTGTCCGAGCCCGGCCGGCGTGGCTCAGTGGCTGAGCGTCGACCTAGGAACCAGGAGGTCACGGTTCGATTCCCGGTCAGGGCACATGGGCCCGGGTTGCGGGCTCGATCCCCAGTAGGGGGCGTGCAGGAGGCAGCCGATCGGTTATTCTCTCTCATCGTGGATGTTTCTCTCTCTCTCCCTCCCCCTCCCTCTCTGAAAATCAATAAAAATGTATTTAACAAAAAAGACTTGGACTCCAGGCCCAGCTGGGAGGACAGACCCCGCCCCCTGCAGAAAATGACCCCCCGCCTTAGCCGGAGACGCGGTCCCCAGCCCCGCAGGCCCTGTCTCTCCTGCCCCCCGGGCCTCGAGATTTACCGCACGCACATGTTCCCATCCGTGACGCTGCCCAGACCCGTCATGGGCACCTGCTCTAATGCAGTCCGGCTGCGGGGAGATGGGAGTGGTTGTTATGGCAACAGTGGACACAGCAGAAAACCATCTGCAGGGGGGAGGGGCTGGGGGCGGGGCCCAGGGGTGGACAGCCACCAGGGATGGAGGCGGAGGTGGGGGGGGGGCGGCGGGAGGGAGGCCTGGGGAGTTTCTGGTTGTGAGACGAGTAATATTAGTATCGGCAGAGCATCTGCCCCTGAACCAGAGCTGGTGTGCCTCCCCCGGGCTTTCTCCCTTGGAGGTTCCAGAAAGGACTCCCATGTGCCCGATCCCCTTGACCCTCTGCTGCTGCCCAGCCTCCCGGGGCCCTCGGGCGCAGCCCATCTGCCACCAACACGCCTGCCCCCTCCAAGAGGGTCCCACCACCCACCGAAAGGACTGGTCCTGGACACAGGCCAAGGGTCCCCTGCAGGGCTTGGGCCCAAACTGAAGCAAGAAGGCTCGAGGTTAGCTCCACGGAGGCCTTCCGACGGAGAAGGCAGAGAAATGCTACGGGGAAACTTGGTCATGAAAAGCAGGCAATGTTTTCCCGGCCGACGACGGCCCACGAACCAGGAGGTCGGGGTTCAATTCCTGGTCAGGGCACACGCCCGGGTTGCGGGCTTGATCCCCAGTAGGGGGCGTGCAGGAGGCAGCCGATCCATGATTCTCTCTCATTGATGTTTCTCTCTCTCTCTATCGCTCTCTGTAATCAATTAAAACATGTTCAAAAAATAAAAATAAAGGCAGTCAATGCTCTCTGAGGCCGGAAGGGAAGGGGAGAAAGAAAACAGTATCTGAGCGTGAGCTGAGCGCCGATATCGACCCCGTCCGTCCGCCCTCATCGCCCCCTCCCCACGCCCCCCCCCCCCCCCCCCGCCGTTATACACGCTTGGCTCAGAGAGGCCAGTTCACTTCCTCAGCTCACACAGCGTCTGTGGGTGCGCCCGCCGGGATCTGAGTCCAAGTCCGACTCTGAAGTCCATGCTTTTTCTTTTCTTTTTTTAAAATATATTTTTATTGATTTCAGAGAGGAAGAGAGATGAGAGATAGAAACATCAATGATGAGAAAGAATCATGGATCGGCTGCGTCCTGCACGCCCCCTACTGAGGATCAAGCCTGCAACCTGGTCATGTGCCCTTGACCGGAATCGAACCCAGGACCCTTCAGTCCGCAGGCCGACGCTCTATCCACTGAGCCACACCAGCGAGGGCTCTTTTCTTTTTTTCTTTTCTTTTTAAAAAAAATATATATATTTTATTGATTTTTACAGAGAGGAAGGGAGAGGGAGAGAGAGTTAGAAACATGGATGAGAGAGAAACATCGATCAGCTGCCTCCTGCACAGCCCCCACTGGGGATGTGCCCACAACCAAGGTACATGCCCTGGACCGGAATCAAACCCGGGACCCTTCAGTCCGCAGGCCGACGCTCTATCCACTGAGCCACACCAGTCAGGGCTCTTTTCTTTTTAAAAAAAATATATTTTATTGATTTCAGAGAGCAAGGGAGAGGGAGAGATAGAAACATCAATGATGAGAGGGAATCATGGATCGCCTGCCTCCTGCACGCCCCCTACTGGGGATCGAGTGCAACGTCCTGACCGGGAATCGAACCCTGACCTCCTGGTTCATTGGTCGAGGCTCAACCACTGAGCCACACTGGCCTGGCTAACGTCCACGCTTTTTCCAAAATAAATGACAGGCGACAGCCGAGACCATGGAGCCGGACCCCGGGAGGCCCCTGTGACGGGCAGGCGGGACCGCAGCCCCCCAGGCCCCGGGAAGAGGCCGTCCCCTCCGCGGGATGAATGAGACGCAGGATTGCCAGGAGACAGATGAGGAGCGGGCTGCCGGCCAGGCCCGGCTTCGCTCTCTCCGAGACGGCGGCCTCCAGCCGGCCCCGGCCTTGCTGGCCGGCACGGCTCGGGCCCGAGACGTCCTCAGGGGCCTTCTCCCCCCACTCCCCCCGCCCCCCTGGGCCTCGTCCCGCTCGGGACCCTGCCCGTCTCGGGCCTGGAAGCACCTTCCCGGAGCGCCTGGCAGGCAGGTCGGTGCGGCCTCCTGCCAACACCCGGCTGCGGTCGCTGCCTCATCAGATCCCTCAGCCTCCCGGGCCGGCCAAGTCCAAGGCAGGAGCCTGGAACCAGCCACAGCCAAGCAGAGCGTCAGCCCCTTCCCTCCCCCCACCCCCACCCCCTTCTCCCTCCTCGGCAGCACAGGTGTGGGACGGAGGCTCCCCTGCCCTCCTCCTGACCCCTAACCCCAATGCCCCCCCAGCTGGCCTCCCCCTGGAGGGGCTGTGGGGTCCCCTCTCCCCTTTTTTTTTTTTAAAAAAAATGTTTTTATTGATTTCAGAGAGGAAGGGAGAGGGAGAGAGAGAAACATCCGTGATGAGAGAGAACCATGGATCGGCCGCCTCCTGCACGCCCCCCACTGGGGATCGAGCCCGCACCCCGGGCCTGTGCCCTGACCGGGAATCGAACCCTGACCTCCTGGTTCATAGGTCGACGCTCAGCCCCTGAGCCACGCCGGCCGGGCCTGCGACAGGTTTTCAACGACAAAGCCGCCTCACAGGACGGAGCCCAGAACACGGACTCCTCGCCGTCCCTGCGTCTCCCGATGCGCGCCTGATGTGTGTCCACGGGATGGACCGCAGCTCGGGGACAGGCTGACCGCCACCTGCCGGGGCCGCCGCGGTCAGATCAGTGACCCTCAGCCCAGCTCGGGCACGGGGCTCGCGGCTGGCGCCCCTGCCCTGTGCCCCCTGGGGTCATCTCTCCTTAACGACGTGGAGGGTGCAGAGGGGGGCCCCCGGGCTCAGAGGAGGGACAGAGACGAGACGGAGAACACGGATTCTCTCTCCTTCCACGGACAAAGCGAGTCCCCGGCCCCCAGGTGTCCTGCCCCCCCCCTCCCACCCCGTCTATGGCAAGCCCGATTCCCGTGCCCCTTGTCCAACGTGGGGGCCCCCGTGACGCCCCGGGCTGCAGCTCTCCCTGCTGTCGGCACTGCCGGTCAGTTGCCATGGGAACCGCGGCCGAGGATGCTCCTGGGACCAGGGAGCAGACCTGGCTGATGGCCGTCTGTGCCTGTCCCTCCCCCGCCGACTGGGAGGCCAATGCGGGGGGCGGGGGGCCCACACCGGGGAGAGACTTTTGCACGGGAGGGCCGAGCCCCGGCTGGAGGCTGGGCCCCGGCTCGGGGAGCTTCAGACACACCATCCGGGCCACCACGGGCCTCCGCAGCACACGACTTCCGTGGCTCGAGGTGGACGCGGGAGTCCTGGGCTCGGCATTCAAGGCCTCCGACAAGCAACGTGCGGCCTCACCTCCCATCACGTCCCCCATCGGCCCTCCCCCCTCACCGGCCGGCCGCACGCAGCTGCCCCCCCCGTCCCCCCGACACAGAGGTCTCTGGCCCCGACGGTCGACGGGGCCGCGGCCGACCCTCTGTGACGCCATCGCCTTTCTGTGTGGGCACAGCTCGGTCCACGCTGAGGATGTTGGGGCAGAAACAGAATGCTGGGGGCCAGCTAGAACTGCAAGGAATGTGAGCCCCGCCCTGTGAACCGTTTTGTTCCGGTTCAAGAAGGCGCACGCGAACCTGGCGGGGTCCTGCACGCGGGACCTGGGCGCGCACCTGGGAGCTGTGATCGTGGAAAGATGCCCAGCCCTTCGCAGACCCACAGGCCTTTGCAAACCTCCAAACCCGTAAACGGCCCGCTTGGCATACCCTTTGCCTACCCCCCCATGTAATGCCTGTCCTCCTACCCAACACGAGCAGCGGCTTATGGGCGGGCAGAGCAGGTGTGTGTGGATGCCCTGCCCCTCTCCCACGCTGCCGGCAGGATTGGGATAAACCAGCGGTCGGCAGAGCCAAACATCAACAGCACAGCGATGGACATTTCTTCGGAGAGCCACATTTTTTAAACGTAAACTCCTTCTAACGCCACTTCTTCAACATAGACTCGCCCAGGCCGTGGTGTTTTGTGGAAGAGCCACACTCCAGGGGCCCAAGAGCCGCCTGTGGCTCGCGAGCCGCAGTTTGCCAGCCACGGGGATAAACGCTCCTAAGTGACTCCATTCTGTGTCCGCGGAATTGGCTCCAGTCGTGACAGGCGGCCGGGCCCTCGGATGGCCCGGTTACAAGGACACGCCTCCCGCTCCCACGGATACGCCCTGTGGGTCGGCTAGCTGGGCGCAAACGCACACTCAACTCTCCCCAAGTTTCCACTGGATAAACTGAGCCCCCCCCGGCCTCCCCCCACCCGTCCCCAAAGGTCAGGGGTCAGCCGGCAACACGGGCGGGCGGCTGCCCCGGTCCCGGCTCCTCCCCTGGCCGGCCTCCCCGTGAACGGAGACAGGATTTATCAAAGTGGGAGCCAATTTCATTCTCTCTCACGTCAGGGACATGGGGGGGGGGGGGGGGCGATAAAAGGACGTACGACTCCCTGCTGTCAGCCAGGCCCGCTAATGAAGGCTTTGCTTCCGAAGACGATTATCGGACAGAATAATTCATCGCCAGAGATTAATTGGACTAATTACGCTGGCGCTCAGAACCCCCCGAATCGTTCTTTTCTGTCGGGGCGGGTGGGTGTCAGGGACGACGGTGTGATAACCGAGCGGCCCCGCGGGAAGGAATCCTGGTTTCGAACGGCGGGCGGGATGGGACTATAAATGCCACGGCGACCCAGTGCGGGCTCTGGCCTCGTTACGAGGTCTCCCCCCTCCCTCATATTCCACGTGGGAGTCCTTTATTCGGGGAAACAGTACCACTTCTAACATCTACTCTTTTTTTTTAAAAAAAAAATATATCTTATTGATTTTTTACAGAGAGGAAGGGAGAGGGATAGAGAGTTCGAAACATCGATGAGAGAAACATCGATCAGCTGCCTCCTGCACACCCCCCACTGGGGATGTGCCCGCGACCAAGGTCCATGCCCTTGATGGAATCGAACCCGGGACCCTTCAGTCCGCAGGCTGACGCTCTATCCACTGAGCCACACCGGTCAGGGCCTAACATCTACTCTTACCGCGTCTCATCGCCTTCCCCACACCCTCGTTCTGCAGGTTTTTCCAAACACCCCGCCTCCCCCAGGAAGTCCTCCTGGATTTGATGGGAATGGGAGGTTCCTCCCCCCCCCCCCGTGTGAATTCCCATCCCTCCTGCAGCAGAGGGTCCCCGGCCCCCACACCCAGCCTGCTGGCCACCTCCCCCCCCCCGCCCCCATCCTTAGATGGAGGGTCACTGCTCAGCGGGTCCGGGGTGTGGTCTGTACATAACTGCATGCGCTGGCCACAGAGGCGGCCCGGCCCCCAGAAGATTGGGCTGGACACAGGGCAGGTCTGAAGGGCGCAGAGGGCCCGTCCCTCGTTTGTACAACCATCGGACGTCGCGTCAAGCTCCGTGGGCTTTCCGACACAGACACGCACACGCCTTGATGGCGAGCACAGGGGAAGGACGCCGAGGAGGAAGGCGCGGCTGCCCGTGAAGATCCTGCCGCGGGCAGCGATGCATCTGGATCGCAGACGGTCTGGCCTCACACCAGGAAGTATCAGGTGTGCGGGGAACCAGAGCCAGCAGGAAGTGAGCAGAAACACCCAAACACGGGGCAAGGGACACCTTGGCGAGGATCCCACGCAGCTGCCCACCGAGCGCCCCCCGGGGGCAGGGAGCGGAGTGGCCTCTCAGCCCGGGGGTAAGAGAGGGTCTCACAGGTTTCTTCCTTTTCTTTTTTTCTTTTTTTTTTTTAAAGGGTAAGATTTTCTTCTTTATATATATATATATATATATATTTTATTGATTTTTTAGAGAGGGAGAGAGAGTTAGAAACATCGATGAGAGAGAAACATGGATCAGCTGCCTCTTGCACACCCCCCACTGGGGATGTGCCCGCAACCAAGGTACATGCCCTTGACCGGGATCGAACCCGGGACCCTTGAGTCCGAAGGCCGACGCTCTATCCGCTGAGCCACACCGGTTTCGGCTCTTCCTTTTCTTACTTAAATATATTTTAAATCCTTAGATTGGAATCCTGCAGCCTGCAGGCCGACGCTCTATCCACTGAGCCACACCGGCGAGGGCGCTCACGGGGTTTAGTATTGCACACCTGTGAGGGGGCAGGTCTGGGTTTCTCCAAACGCACATGGAACAGACATTTGCGTGCTTGCTACAGTGTTTCTCGGCCTCCGACTACAGCGTTTCTCGGCCTCCGGCTACAGTGTTTCTCAGCCTCCGACTACAGTGTTTCTCGGCCTCTGGCTACAGTGTTTCTCGGCCTCCGACTACAGCGTTTCTCGGCCTCCGGCTACAGCGTTTCTCGGCCTCCGGCTACAGTGTTTCTCAGCCTCCGACTACAGTGTTTCTCGGCCTCTGGCTACAGTGTTTCTCAGCCTCCGACTACAGCGTTTCTCGGCCTCCGGCTACAGTGTTTCTCAGCCCCCGGCTACAGTGTTTCTCAGCCCCCGGCTACAGTGTTTCTCAGCCCCCGGCTACAGTGTTTCTCGGCCTCCGGCTACAGTGTTTCTCGGCCTCCGGCTACAGTGTTTCTCAGCCTCCGACTACAGTGTTTCTCGGCCTCCGGCTACAGTGTTTCTCGGCCTCCGGCTACAGTGTTTCTCGGCCTCCGGCTACAGTGTTTCTCGGCCTCCGGCTACAGTGTTTCTCAGCCTCCGACTACAGTGTTTCTCGGCCTCCGGCTACAGTGTTTCTCAGCCCCCGGCTACAGTGTTTCTCGGCCTCCGGCTACAGTGTTTCTCGGCCTCCGGCTACAGTGTTTCTCAGCCTCCGACTACAGTGTTTCTCGGCCTCCGGCTACAGTGTTTCTCAGCCTCCGGCTACAGTGTTTCTCGGCCTCCGGCTACAGTGTTTCTCAGCCCCCGGCTACAGTGTTTTTTAGCCCCCGGCTACAGTGTTTCTCGGCCTCTGGCTACAGTGTTTCTCAGCCCCCGGCTACAGTGTTTCTCGGCCTCCGGCTACAGTGTTTCTCAGCCCCCGGCTACAGTGTTTCTCAGCCCCCGGCTACAGTGTTTCTCAGCCCCCGGCTACAGTGTTTCTCGGCCTCCGGCTACAGTGTTTCTCGGCCTCCGGCTACAGTGTTTCTCAGCCTCCGACTACAGTGTTTCTCGGCCTCCGGCTACAGTGTTTCTCAGCCTCCGACTACAGTGTTTCTCGGCCTCCGGCTACAGTGTTTCTCGGCCTCCGGCTACAGTGTTTCTCGGCCTCCGGCTACAGTGTTTCTCGGCCTCCGGCTACAGTGTTTCTCGGCCTCCGGCTACAGTGTTTCTCAGCCTCCGGCTACAGTGTTTCTCGGCCTCCGGCTACAGTGTTTCTCGGCCTCCAGCTACAGTGTTTCTCAGCCTCCGACTACAGTGTTTCTCGGCCTCCGGCTACAGTGTTTCTCAGCCCCCGGCTACAGTGTTTCTCAGCCCCCGGCTACAGTGTTTCTCGGCCTCTGGCTACAGTGTTTCTCAGCCCCCGGCTACAGTGTTTCTCGGCCTCTGGCTACAGTGTTTCTCAGCCCCCGGCTACAGTGTTTCTCGGCCTCTGGCTACAGTGTTTCTCAGCCCCCGGCTACAGTGTTTCTCGGCCTCCGGCTACAGTGTTTCTCAGCCTCCGACTACAGTGTTTCTCGGCCTCCGGCTACAGTGTTTCTCAGCCTCCGGCTACAGTGTTTCTCGGCCTCCGGCTACAGTGTTTCTCGGCCTCCGGCTACAGTGTTTCTCAGCCCCCGGCTACAGTGTTTCTCGGCCTCCGGCTACAGTGTTTCTCAGCCTCCGGCTACAGTGTTTCTCAGCCTCTGGTTACAATGTTTCTCAGCCTCCGGCTACAGCGTTTCTCAGCCCCCGGCTACAGTGTTTCTCGGCCTCCGGCTACAGTGTTTCTCAGCCTCCGGCTACAGTGTTTCTCGGCCTCCGGCTACAGTGTTTCTCGGCCTCCGGCTACAGTGTTTCTCGGCCTCCGGCTACAGTGTTTCTCGGCCCCCGGCTACAGTGTTTCTCGGCCTCTGGCTACAGTGTTTCTCAGCCTCCGGCTACAGTGTTTCTCAGCCTCCGGCTACAGTGTTTCTCAGCCTCCGGCTACAGTGTTTCTCAGCCTCCGGCTACAGTGTTTCTCAGCCTCCGGCTACAGTGTTTCTCGGCCTCCGGCTACAGTGTTTCTCGGCCTCCGACTACAGTGTTTCTCAGCCCCCGGCTACAGTGTTTCTCGGCCTCCGGCTACAGTGTTTCTCAGCCTCCGGCTACAGTGTTTCTCAGCCTCCGGCTACAGTGTTTTTCAGCCTCCGGCTACAGTGTTTCTCAGCCTCCGGCTACAGTGTTTCTCGGCCTCCGGCTACAGTGATTCTCGGCCTCCGGCTACAGTGTTTCTCGGCCTCCGGCTACAGTGTTTCTCAGCCTCCGGCTACAGTGTTTCTCGGCCTCCGGCTACAGTGTTTCTCAGCCTCCGGCTACAGTGTTTCTCAGCCTCCGACTACAGTGTTTCTCGGCCTCCGGCTACAGTGTTTCTCAGCCTCCGGCTACAGTGTTTCTCAGCCTCCGGCTACAGTGTTTCTCAGCCTCCGGCTACAGTGTTTCTCGGCCTCCGGCTACAGTGTTTCTCGGCCTCCGGCTACAGTGTTTCTCAGCCTCTGGTTACAATGTTTCTCAGCCTCTGGGAGTACGATCTTCGGCCCAACCTTGGAGACTGTGACTCAGAAGAAATGGGGTTTAAAACGCTACCCAGCCTGGGCCGGTGTGGCTCAGTGGTTGAGCGTTGACCTATGAACCAGGAGGTCATGGTTTTGTTTTTTTGTTGTTTTAAAAATATATTTTATTGATTTTTTTTTTTTTACAGAGAGGAAGGGAGAGGGAGAGAGAGTTAGAAACATGGATGAGAGAGAAACATCGATCAGCTGCCTCCTGCACACCTCGTACTGGGGATGTGCCCGCAACCAAGGTACATGCCCCTGACCGGAATCAAACGTGGGACCCTGCAGTCCACAGGCCGACGCTCTATCCACGGAGCCACACCGGTGAGGGCGAGGTCACGGTTTGATTCCCGGTCAGGGCACAGGCCCGGGTTGTGGGCTCCATCCCCAGTAGGGGGCGTGCAGGAGGCAGCCGGTCCATGAATCTCTCTCATCAAGGATGTTTCTCTCTCTCTCTCCCTCTCTCTCCCTTCCTCTCTGAAATCAATAAAAAGATATATTTTTTTAAAAATAAAAAGAGCAGGGGGCCCTGGTCAGCGGTTGCCCCAGCCTCGGCAGAGGTCCCTGTCCACCGTGGCCGAACTGGCCGGCTGCTGGCCGCGAGGCCGCCGGGGGTCTGAGTGCCCAGCAGCCTGCAGGGGCCACAGCAAAGCCGCCCCCACCTCCGCCTTCCTGCCCGCCAAGCCGGGGGGTTGGGAGAGGACCCCAGCCATTCTGACTCCCCTCCGGTGGGTCGGGACTCAGCATGAGGACTACGCTGACGTCAAGTCAAGCAAAACGGGAGACTCCTGGCGGCCGGAGTCCGGGGGCCGAGGCGCGAAGCTATTCCTCGACGGATTTAAACCCGAAACGCGCGAGAGCCAGAAACACAGCGCGTGACGCGATTATTAACGACCCGATTATTTTGGCATAAAAACGCTTGGCTGCAGGGGACCGGAACGGCTCCTCGGGGCCAGGACGGGTTTGGGCTGGAGCCCGGGACTGGGCTCACCTCCCGGCGGGTGGCTGGGTGGGGGGAGGAGGGGAACAGCGGGAGGCCACCGGGACCCGGGCCTTGAGCGCCCTCACGTCTCAGCTGTCCCCACTCTTCCCGGCCTGACCTCCTTCCTGGAGGCTCCGATGCCTCCCTCCCCTCGGGGGACCAGGACGGAGCTGGGCCCGTGCCCCCCGGGAAGCCCCTGGCCCGCAGTCCTGGGCGAGAAAAGCGCGAGGGAGGGACAGACGGCAGACGGCGACGTCCCTGAGCCCGGCTTCAGCGCACGGGCTCCCAGGTCAAGTTTTCCCTCAAGGGGCAGAGGGAGGCGGCGGGCACCCCACACCGAGGTCTCCAGGGTGTGGTGGCCCTTTTTTCCGACCTCCCCCCCCACACACCTCCCCGGCGACGCGCACGCCTTCCTGTGGCTCCTCCCTGGCCAGTCTGGCCTGGCGGGGGGCCCCCCTGCACCCCCCGCCCCGGGCCACTGGGGTGGACTCATTTCCAAAGTGGGGCTGGGGTCCCACCTTGTGGTCGGGGGCACCGAGGCCCCTCGGGGACTTGGGGACACATTCTAAGCACGAATGACAACGTGGGGGCCAGGGCACTGGGCCAGCGAAACGCTTATTTTTTTCTCCCCTTTGAGGCCCCTCTCCCGACATCCAGCTTCAGAAGATGGTTGGGGGGGGGGAGGATGAAGGGGGGGGGGATGACAAAGCCCCAAGAGGAACTCCAAGCCCAGGTGGCTCAGACGGGGGGGGGGGGGGGGGGGAGGGCATGTAACGTGATATATACATACATTCGCTCGTTAATCCTCACCCGAGGGCATTTTCCCATTGATTTTTACAGAGAGTGGAAGGGAGCGGGAGAGACAGAGAGAGAGAGAGAGAGAGAAACATCGATGTGAGAGAGACGCATCGACTGGGTGCCTCCCGCACGAGTCCAGGCCAAGGCCGGGGACTGAGCCTGCAACCCGGGTATGTGCCCTTGACTGGGATGGAACCCGGGACCCTTCAGTCCAAGGGCTGGCTGACGCCCTACCCACTGAGCCAAGCAGGCTGGGGCCAACGAGAAATGGTGGTGGGCAGACCGGGGGTCCTGACGCCCCTTGTCCCACGGGAGAAAGGGGCTCGGGGACAGGAGAGGCTTCCCAACGGGCCGACTCCTCCGGGGCGGGTCCAGCAGAACCGCCTCCCGGAGGGCCCCGAGTTCAAGGGCAGGGCCCCCGAGAGCCCGGTCACCCAGCTCACAGGAGGGGGGCCGCGGATCCTGCCCGTGGGTGGTATCCAGGAAGCTGAGGTTGGCCGGTCCGGCCGCAGGCAGGAAGGGCCCTGACCGAGGGGGGCTCGGGGACGGGGGAACCGGCCGCCAGGGACGTCCGCTTGGCTGCTCTCACGTTCGTGTCAAGAGCAGATGAGGCCCTGAGAGATGCTGTCAGACGGTCACCATGGAAACGGGAGCTATGTTTTGATGCCACCAGGTGCCCCGGGGTGGGGGTGGGGGGGGCCGGGACAAGCCCTCACCCCCCTCCCCTTCTCCGAGGACCTGAACAGGAAACAGACAGGATCCTGGGCCACGTGACGCAGCCACAGATGGTCCCCTCCCCCCCCCCCCCCGCCCTTTCTCTGCGGAAAACCCTCCCCCAAAATACTTTTTGGTTTGAGACAAGTTTCCATAGCAACCGGGGTCCCTATCCGCCAGAGGGTTACCATGGCGACTTAACAGGGCTCCCGGTCCACAGCTAAGGAGGGTCCCCGCACCTTGTCTGTCCAGCAAGGCTCGCAGGAAACGGCGCGAAGGACGGAGGCCTGGCCCGCGGCCCTGCCCGGCCCTCTCCTAAGAACCCGCCTCCACCTCCATCAGGGTCAACAAGTCACCCCTGGACACCCTCCCGGTGTGAGCTCCCTCAGGTCACAGTGTCCGAGCCACTCCCGGTCAACAGTCCTGTCCAGGCCCCAGGCAGGGGGCTTGCACCTGCTGCCAAACGATGGGCCCACGTCCTCCCCACTGTCTGAGCCCCCCCCCTCCACCCCCCACCCCCGTTTGTCCCCGGTTAACGGGCTGCCCGCTGAGCCCTTTCCTCCCAGGAGGCTGGAGGCGGGGGGCAGGCACGGCCTGTTGCTTGCTTAGAATTTCTGCTTTGGGCTCAGCTGAAGAAGTGGGGGTGGGTGGGCGTGGCTGATGGCGGGATGGGCGTGGCTAGTGAAGGGGTGGGCGTGGCCAGCGGGCGGTCAGACAGGAACTGAGTGATGGGTGTGGCCTGTGGGATGGGCGTGGCCTATGACGAGCTGGGCGTGGCTAGTGAAGGGGTGGGCGTGGCCAGCAGGCGGCCAGACAGGAACTATGAGTGATGGGTGTGGCCTGTGGGATGGGCGTGGCCTGTGGCGAGCTGGGCGTGGCTGGTGAAGGGGTGGGCGTGGCCAGCGGGCGGCCAGACAGGAACTATGCATGATGGGTGTGGCCTGTGGCGAGCTGGGCGTGGTCTATGGCGAGCTGGGCGTGGCCTGTAGAGGGATGGGCGTGGCCGTTGTGGAGGAGGCCTGGCTGGGAGGTGGAGTCACCGTTTGGGGGGCCCGGTGATCCAGCCTGTGAATAAGGGGCGCGTGTATTTCAGCTTCACACCCCGCCTCGCCCCCGCGGCCACTACGCCAGGCGGAGGCAGCAGAAGCGCAGTCTGTGCGCGTGGGCCCCGCGCGGCCGCCCCTCCCGAGCGCTCCCTCCCGTGGGCCCGGCCCATCTGCGGCCCGGCCCGGCCCGCCCACGTGCCCACGTGCCGCCGGAGCTGGGCGCACAGCTAAGCAGCGCACATCCCCCAGATTCGGGGACCCAGACATACATCTTCCAGGCTTCTC
Source organism: Cnephaeus nilssonii (assembly GCF_951640355.1). NCBI lineage: Eukaryota > Metazoa > Chordata > Mammalia > Chiroptera > Vespertilionidae > Cnephaeus > Cnephaeus nilssonii. The sequence goes on along the minus strand of NC_137094.1, from coordinate 19,332,728 downwards.
TCACATCCCCACCGAGCCCAGCACAACCAGTTCATTAAGAAACAGTGAAAGTGTGGAAGCTCACTTTTTTTTTTAGCAGAAGTGCTAGGTCTAAAATGAACAGCAGCATTTTATTTATTTTATTTTTTTTAAAAAAGATTAGAGTCAGGCTTCTCTCTCCACTGGGGAAGGCTGTGCTCGCCCATCGGCCAAGGGGAGGGTCTGATCTCATCTCTAGACCCCCTCCAGCCTCGACCCCGATACGGTGGGGACCCCGATACTGTGGGGACCCCGATACTGTGGGCGCCCCGGGGTCAAGGACAAGGGCACGTCCTCGGGGCTGAGCCTCGGCTGGATTCCTCGGTGTCCCCTGACCTTGCCCGGGAGCCTGGCTTCCCGGAGTGACCTGGGTGCCCTCACTTCGCTCCTTGGCTCTTGATTTTGGTGCCATTCCGAGAAACCCTGACCAGCCAGCCACACGCCGGGGGGGGGGGGGGGCAGCCACACGCCGGGGGGGGGCTGCTGGCTTCGCAAGGAAACCTGCCTCCCCGGATCCCCAAACCCTCAAACCCGCAAGCCCACACCCCCTCAGGGTGCCGGGGAGCTGACTCTGAGACAGGGCTCCCCCTCCGGAGGAAGGCAGAACCCCCACTTCCTCCCTTACCCAGGTGGGTGACGCCCTCCAGCAGCCATGACCCAGGTGTCGCCGCCGCCCCGGGGCTGGCCACGGACAGCGCGGCCTCCGTGGTCCCAAGGACCAGCTCTCCGCGTCCCACCTCGGTCCTCCCGCCTCCATCACTGCTCCCGATCCCTCCTCCGTGGAAATAAGGGACTGTCGCTCCCTCCCCATCCCCCATCCCATCTGCCTTCCCCCCAGACTGTGTTTCCCACACACGGAGCTGCTGGAGATAATATACGATCTTTTTTTTTTTTTTAAGGAGCAGGGACGCTGAGCGAGGAGGGTGTGGGACTCATTCCCTTCCAATTCTGTCTGGCTCCGGCCGACGAGTGTCAGTTTGCAGTCCCTGAACAGACGAGAAGCAAGAGGGAGGCGCGAGAAAGAGAGGGGGGCGGGCTGACTCCCCGGGGCACAGACCGAAGGGCGGGTGGGGGGGCTGTCGGGGAGAGGGTGGGAATCAGAAGCCGCCTGCCCCCTCCTGTGTCGTCCCCACGGGCCTCAGACCCCGTCCAGACGCGTTGGGAGTCACCGGCCCACGCACGGAGCTCCTTCACGTCCTTACAAGGGCTGAGGGATGCGACACGGACCCCGGTCATGGTCTCAAGTGATCCGATGCCAGAAAGTACGAAACTGGCATCCCAGCCCGGCCAGCGTGGCTCAGGGGTTGAGCATCGACCTCTGAACCAGGAGGTCAGGGTTCGATTCCCGGTCAAGGGCACAGGCCTGGGTTTGGGGCTCGATCCCCAGTGGGGGGCGTGCAGGAGGTAGCCGATCCGTGATTCTCTCTCATCATGGATGTTTCTCTCTCTCTCTCTTTCCCTCTCCCTTCCTCTCTGAGATCAATACAAATGTTAAAAAGCAGGTCAGAAGACAGGAACTCGGAGAGGCCAGGGTCTCAGAGCTGGTGACAAAGAGGTAAGGCGTTGACCTGGGTCCACCCGACCCCTTCCCCGGGGCACGCGACCCCCGTCTTCCGTGCCCTTCCTCCCAGGCCCCCCAGGAGAGGAAGGGGGGGTGACTGAAGACGCCGGAGCCGCTGCCAACAGCTTGGGCCGAGAAGCTGCGGCTTTACGATGGTGACACAGATACGGTTCCAGCAGGAAACCCGACCGCGGGGCCGAGTGTGGGAACGTGGCAGGACTCCAGGCCTGGCTGGGTCTTCTGTGGCGAGTCCCTCCCCACCCCCATCGGACACCCCCCTCCCAAGGCAAAGGCACGGCCGGCGCCCCCCCCCCCCCACCCGACACCCCGGCCCCGGCCCGGCCTCAGCTTCTGGGAAAGAGCGGGTCCGCGTCCGCCCGCCCCGCACCTGTTCCCCTCCGAGACGAGGGAGCAGCCGGGACGTCCTGGCCTCGTTCTTCCCCAGATGTTCCCCCAGCCCCCGGGGGCGGCTCTCAGGCCTCGGCCCTGGGAGGGCCTTCCCAGGACCCCCAGAGGGGCTGCTGGCCGACGGAAGGGCCTGGAACAGGGGCCCCGGGGTGGACAGAGGACAGACAGGCCCAGGGCCGGCTCTGGATCCGGCCCGAGTCTCCGGGCCCAGAAATGAGGACGCCGACAATCCTACATCCACAGTCCTGCACCCACAGTCCTGGATCCACAGTCCTGGATCCACAGTCCAGCACCCAGAATCCTACATCCACAGTCCTGCACCCACAGTCCTGCACCCACAGTCCTGCACCCACAGTCCTGCACCCACAGTCCTGCACCCACCGTCCTGGATCCACAGTCCTGCACCCACAGTCCAGCACCCAGAATCCTGCACCCACAGTCCTGCACCCACAGTCCTGCACCCAGAATCCTGGATCCACAGTCCTGCACCCACAGTCCTGCACCCAGAGTCCTGGATCCACAGTCCTGCACCCACAGTCCTGCACCCACAGTCCTGCACCCACAGTCCTGCACCCACAATCCTACACCCACAGTCCTGCACCCACAGTCCTACATCCACAGTCCAGCACCCAGAGTCCTGCACCCAGAGTCCTGCACCCACAGTCCAGCACCCACAGTCCTGCACCCAGAGTCCTGCACCCAGAGTCCTGCACCCACAGTCCTGCACCCAGAGTCCTGCACCCACAGTCCAGCACCCACAGTCCTGCACCCACAGTCCTGCACCCAGAGTCCTGCACCCAGAGTCCTGCACCCACAACCCAGCACCCACAGCCCAGCACCCACAGCCCTGCACCCACAGTCCAGCACCCACAGTCCTGCACCCACAGTCCAGCACCCACAGTCCTGCACCCACAGTCCTGCACCCACAGTCCTGCACCCACAGTCCAGCACCCACAGTCCTGCACCCACAGTCCTGCACCCACAGTCCAGCACCCACAGTCCTGCACCCACAGTCCTGCACCCACAGTCCTGCACCCACAGTCCTGCAACCAGAATCCTGCACCCACAATCCTACATCCACAGTCCAGCACCCAGAGTCCTGCACCCACAGTCCAGCACCCACAGTCCTGCACCCACAGTCCTACATCCACAGTCCTGCACCCAGAGCCCTGCATCCACAGTCCAGCACCCACAGTCCTGCACCCACAGTCCTGCACCCACAGTCCAGCACCCACAGTCCTGCACCCACAGTCCTGCACCCAGAGTCCTGCACCCAGAGTCCTGCACCCACAACCCAGCACCCACAGTCCTGCACCCACAGTCCTGCACCCACAGCCCAGCACCCACAGCCCTGCACCCACAGTCCAGCACCCACAGTCCTGCACCCACAGTCCTGCACCCACAGTCCTGCACCCACAGTCCAGCACCCACAGTCCTGCACCCACAGTCCTGCACCCACAGTCCTGCACCCACAGTCCAGCACCCACAGTCCTGCACCCACAGTCCTGGATCCACAGTCCTGCACCCACAACCCAGCACCCACAGTCCTGCACCCACAGTCCTGCACCCACAGTCCTGCACCCACAGCCCAGCACCCACAGTCCTGCACCCACAGTCCAGCACCCACAGTCCTGCACCCACAACCCAGCACCCACAGTCCTGCACCCACAGTCCTGCACCCACAGTCCAGCACCCACAGTCCTGCACCCACAGTCCTGCACACACAGTCCTGCACCCACAGTCCAGCACCCAGAATCCTGCACCCACAGTCCTACATCCACAGTCCAGCACCCAGAGTCCTGCACCCACAGTCCTGCACACACAGTCCTGCACCCACAACCCAGCACCCACAGTCCTGCACACACAGTCCTGCACCCACAACCCAGCACCCACAGTCCTGCACCCACAGTCCTGCACCCACAGTCCTGCACCCACAGTCCTACATCCACAGTCCAGCACCCAGAGTCCTGCACCCACAGTCCTGCACACACAGTCCTGCACCCACAACCCAGCACCCACAGTCCTGCACACACAGTCCTGCACCCACAACCCAGCACCCACAGTCCTGCACACACAGTCCTGCACCCACAACCCAGCACCCACAGTCCTGCACCCACAACCCAGCACCCACAGTCCTGCACCCACAACCCAGCACCCACAGTCCTGCACCCACAGTCCTGCACCCAGAGTCCTGCACCCACAGTCCTACACCCACAGTCCTGCACCCACAACCCAGCACCCACAGTCCTGCACCCACAGTCCTGCACCCAGAGTCCTGCACCCACAGTCCTACACCCAGAATCCTGCACCCACAGTCCAGCACCCACAGTCCTGCACCCACAACCCAGCACCCACAGTCCAGCACCCACAATCCTGCACACACAGTCCTGCACCCACAACCCAGCACCCACAGTCCTGCACCCACAACCCAGCACCCACAGTCCTGCACCCACAACCCAGCACCCACAGTCCTGCACCCACAGTCCTGCACCCAGAGTCCTGCACCCACAGTCCTACACCCAGAATCCTGCACCCACAGTCCAGCACCCACAGTCCTGCACCCACAGTCCAGCACCCACAGTCCTGCACCCACAGTCCTGCACCCAGAGTCCTGGATCCACAGTCCTGCACCCACAGTCCTGCACCCACAACCCAGCACCCACAGTCCAGCACCCACAATCCTGCACCCACAGTCCTGCACCCACAGCCCAGCACCCACAGTCCTGCACACACAGTCCTGCACCCACACCCCGGCACCCACAGTCCTGCACACACAGTCCTGCACCCACAGTCCTGCACACACAGTCCTGCACCCACAACCCAGCACCCACAGTCCTGCACCCAGAGTCCTGGATCCACAGTCCTGCACCCACAGTCCTGCACCCACAACCCAGCACCCACAGTCCTGCACCCACAGTCCTGCACCCAGAGTCCTGCACCCACAGTCCTGCACCCACAACCCAGCACCCACAGTCCTGCACCCACAGTCCTGCACCCAGAGTCCTGCACCCAGAGTCCAGCACCCACAACCCAGCACCCACAACCCAGCACCCACAACCCAGCACCCACAGTCCTGCACCCACAACCCAGCACCCACAGTCCTGCACCCACAGTCCAGCATCCACAGTCCAACATCTACAGTCCTGCACCCACAGTCCTGCACCCAGAGTCCTGCACCCACAGTCCAGCACCCACAGTCCTGCACCCACAACCCAGCACCCACAGTCCTGCACCCACAGTCCAGCATCCACAGTCCAACATCCACAGTCCTGCACCCACAGTCCTGCACCCAGAGTCCTGCACCCACAACCCAGCACCCACAATCCAGCACCCACAATCCTGCACCCACAGTCCTGCACCTTAACCCAGCACCCACAGTCCTGCACCCACAGTCCTGCACCCACAGTCCAGCATCCACAGTCCAGCACCCAGAGTCCTGCACCCACAGTCCAGCACCCAGAGTCCTGCACCCACAGTCCTGCACCCACAGTCCAGCATCCACAGTCCAACATCCACAGTCCTGCACCCACAGTCCTGCACCCAGAGTCCTGCACCCACAACCCAGCACCCACAGTCCAGCACCCACAATCCAGCACCCACAGTCCTGCACCCACAATCCTGCACCCACAACCCAGCACCCACAGTCCAGCACCCACAGTCCTGCACACACAGTCCAGCACCCACAACCCAGCACCCACAGTCCAGCACCCACAGTCCAGCACCCACAACCCAGCACCCACAGTCCAGCACCCACAGTCCTGCACACACAGTCCAGCACCCACAGTCCAGCACCCACAATCCTGCACCCACAGCCCAGCACCCACAACCCAGCACCCACAGTCCTGCACCCACAACCCAGCACCCACAGTCCCGCACCCACAGTCCTGCACCCACAGTCCTGCACCCACAACCCAGCACACACAGTCCAGCACCCACAGTCCTGCACCCACAGTCCAGCACCCACAGTCCTGCACCCACAGGGTTAACATGGATGGGACAAGCCCTCCCACCCCCCCTGCAACCTGCTGGGCTGTGAAAGTGACCCTGAATAACCCCTCCCCGTGAGGACGGTAAGGGGTCACACAGACCGCAGACCGGGGGGCTCAGCTCAGCGGGGATAACTTTAAGTCATCACTGCTCGCCTCAGGGCCACACGGGCCTGGGGAGGAGGTGTCTGACCCGCCCACCGAGGACAAGGCCGGGATCCGGGTCTCGCGCTGGGAGCTTCCTTCTAGGGGCCCAAAGCCTGCAGCTGGGCCCTCCCCTGTACCCCGAAGCTCGGGCTGGGCTGAAGGCCAAGCTGGAGGCCTCGCCCTGGGGTCCCTGGGGGCCCAGGAGGTCCCGTGAGGCGGCGGCAGGAGCAGGGACGCAGCCTGCTGAGCTGGGAGCAAACCCAGCCGGGAGGTGCCGGGCCCTGGGGGCAGAGCCCTGTGAGCACGGCCCCCTCTTCCTGCCCCGCCCAGGGGCCTGGGGGCAGCCCGGCTCTCCCCATGGGCACACCGGGGGGCCGGACATCACCCCACCTCCAGGCCAGACCCCACCGACGGGCAGCACCCATCGGACACCCTTCAGGATCCGCCTGGGGTCCCGGGAAGGACACGAGGGCGTTCCCCGCACGCCTGGGCCCGCCCTACCCGTGGCCCCCCGAGCACGCCCTAATCACAGGAGCGGCGCCCGGAGGCCTCCGGGGCCAGAGCGGCCGCCCGGACTTCAGAGGGCTCCGCGGAGAGGATGCCCGCGCTGCGGCCACGCAGGGTATCATTGCGACTCTAAAATAGAGTGGGGACGGCGCGGGCCGGGCTGGCCGCCGGGCTGAGGTTTGGCTGGAGCCGGGCCGGGGCAGAACCGGGCGTCAAAAACGCATCTACGAGGACCAGCGGCGGCCAGCCAGCCAGGGCCCGGGACCCGCCAGAGCCGATGCTCTGGGCTGGCACCTGGACCCGCAGGGGGCTCAGCGGGGCGCTCACCCCCGTCTGGGGGCGCCGGCGGGGTCCTCCCTCTCCTCCTGGTCCGGCCAGAGGCAGAGATGCTGATAACAGACGACAAGCCCCAAGCCTGCCTCCCGCCGGTTCCCGCCGCGCGCCCGTGCCCACGCTCAGCTCACAGCGGGGCCCATGCTGGCACCCCCTGGCACCACTCTGATCCTCGCTCGGCCTCCGGCCGGGGACAGAAACAGTTCCAGGGGCCTCGTCCGTGGGCACCCCGACCTCAGCAGCAGCCTGACAGGCAGAACGAGGTGGGGAGCCCCGGCCCCCGAAGCGAGGGCGATGGTGCGGGGCAGGTGTGGGAGGTGGCGTTGGCTCTGAGGGCCCAGCAGGGTCCCCCCCCCCCCCCCCCCCCCCGGCTCCTGCACCGCCGCCCGCTCAGCCCTTCCGGTGCAGGGAGGCAGGGCCCGGCTGGGCGCGGGGACATCAAACGCATCTGGGAATGCAAACAGGCTGTGGCGGAGGTCAGCCAGCGCCAACGAGAACCATGTGTGCGCGCTTCCCCTCCGCCGGCTGCTCACGGGATTTCCAGGCAGCGGGCGGGGAGCGGCGGCAGGGCCAGGGGTACCCAGTGGGTGCTGGGAAGCAGACCTGACAACGCTGAGGGGAGAGGGTCCCGGTGGGGGAGCTGGACAACGCTGGGCCCAGGAATCAGGGGAACAGGTCCGCGTCCCCCTTCCATCGTCTTATTTCAAAAGACGGGATGGAAAAAAAAGACAGGGGTTTGGCCTCCAACACAGGGTATGGGGGGGGGGGGGGGTAGGGGGGGCTGGGAAAGGCAGGTGGGGCCGCAGGTCTGGACCCAGAGGTGCAAACTCTCAGGAGACAGACTCTGGGCTCAACAGGCTTTCCAGCAACGAGTGCTTTCCAGGCAAACAAGGTAGTGAGCGCCCCGTCACCAGGAGTGTGTAAACACAACACCCACCTGCCCGCGGCGCTGCCGAGAGATTCCTTCCGTCTCTAGGTGGGCGGCTCAGCCCGACGGGTTCCGCTACGCGGCTCCCTGAGGCTCGGGGAAGGGTGAGGGGGCGGCGTGTTCTACACGGAAGAGGGCCTTTCTCCCGGCGGGGGAGACGCCGCCAAGGGTGCAGGGGCTGGGGGGGGGGGGGGCGAAGGGGGCGGGAGGCAGGGGTGCCGAGCTGCAGGCGTGCACCCTGGGGGCCCCCTCAGCCTGGACATCAGGCCTGGCTCCCCCCTGAGCCCCACAGAACAACCTGCACCTGGAGACTCCGGGTCGGAGGCCGTGAGGAGCCGTGAGGAGCCGTGAGCGAAGGGACAGGTGCCAAAAAGGGTGGGACTGGAGCCCTGGCCGGTGTGGCTCAGTGGATAGTGCGTCGGCCTGCGGACTGAAGGGTCCCGGGTTCGATTCCGGTCAAGGGCATGCACCTTGGTTGCGGGCACATCCCCAGTAGGAGGTGTGGAGGAGGCAGCTGATGGATGTTTCTCTCTCATCGATGTTTCTAACTCTCTCTCCCTCTCCCTTCCTCTCTGTAAAACATCAATAAAATATATTAAAAAAGGAAAAAAGCAGGGCGGGACTGGAGGTCAGCAGAAGAGGGGGTCTCTGTGGCCGGCAGCCCAGGCGTGGTGGGGACAGGGCAGGTGTGGTCACAGTCATGGATATGGGGGGATGGGGGGCACATGTGGAACAAGGGGAATGTGTCAGGAAACACCCCAGGATTTCAGGGAACGTGGTCCCGGCACCCGTCCAATCCATCTCTCCGGGGTTTGGTTTCGGCTGCAGGACGCAGGGATGCTCCGGGCCCTCGAGGGCCGTCTGCCCGGTCTCCCTGGAGCCCAGGACACCTGCTCCGGCAGCCACCGCCCCTCCCCCTCCGAGCGGCAGGAGGCCACGCCCGCAGGTAGGGAGGAGCCGGGCCTGGGCCTGGGCGGGGCCCTGGGGAGAAGAAAACTGTCTTTTTTTGTTTGTTTTTTAAATACATTTTTAAAAAATTGATTTCCGAGAGGGAGGGAGAGGGAGAGACAGAGACACATGGGTGGTGAGAGAGAATCTCATAGATGGGCTGCCTCCTGCACGCCCCACACCGGGGATGGAGCCTGCAACCCGGGCCTGGGCCCTGACCGGGAATCGGACCCTGACCTCCTGGCTGGGTGTTCCAAAGGCACCCGCTTCCTGGAAGTGGCCCCCATCCCGGGCCAGCACCCCTCGGCCTCCCGGTCTCTGGGGCTCTCTCTCTTCGGTGGGACCCTAGTTCTTCGGCAGCTTCCGCGGCGAGGCACGGGGCAGGGGGCCGCCCGCCTGGACCATCTGGGCCCCAGCTGACTTCCGAGAGGGGACGGTCAGGTTTCCGCTCTTTCACTCCAGAAAAGCTCTTACTTGGGGCTGCCTCACCACCCCCCCGCCCCTGTTCCCTCAGAAACGGGGTCTGGGCAGCTTCTGGGGGTCTGGGAGGGGACCCGGGAGGGAGCGTAACCTGACTCCGAGCCTCGCTGTGGGGAACAGACGCCCTGAGTCCTCAGCCTCCATCCCACCCCAAGACGTCGAGGCCGCCATTCCTGCCCCCACAGGCCACCCCGCTCCCCACGGAGGGTGGTCCTGACAACCAGGGTCACCTCACACCTCTGTGGCCTCTCAGAGTCGGACCCCTCTCTCCCGGCCCTTTTTCCATCAGTCCACCTCCATCCCCACCCACCAGGGACCGGCCAGGCAAGGTGGCCAGAGAGTTTACCCCTCTGTGGGGTCATCAGGTCAGGGCTGTTGGCCTTGGGGGGGGGGGGGGGAAGGCTCCTCTTTTTTTAAATAAAAATATTTTTATTGATTTCAGAGAGGAAGGGAGAGAGAGAGAGAGAAACATCCATGATGAGAGGGAATCATGGATCAGCTGCCTCCTGCACGCCCCACACTGGGGATCAAGGCCACAACCTAGGCCTGTGCCCTGAATGGGAATCGAACCCTGACCTCCTGGTTCCCAGGTCGAGGCTCCACCACGGAACCACGCGGGCCGGGCAGGTTACTGCTCCTGGAAAAGCAGCTCAGAGGGTGGCATCCAGGCGGCCAGGTCCGGGGGCGGCTGGGACCTCCAGGGACCTCCAGGGCTGGGGACCACCCAGAGGCTCTAAGTCCCGCAGGCGAGGCCTGACCTTGAACAGGAGAGCCGTGCCCTCTGCTGGTCTGAGTCTCCGATGCTCCATCCCACACCCCCGTCAGGCAGTGGGCGCCTCTCGCTCCCCTGCCCACCCCGACCCCCACCCCACCCCAGCCCACCTGGTGCCGCCTCCCCGACTCAATGAGCACCTCCCACAGCGGCCTCAAGCGCCCCCGCCCCGGCCCCTCTCCATCACGCGGTCCCCACGCCTTTCCTCCGCCCTCGAATCATTCCTCTTTTCCCTTAGGGTCCCTCTCCCCCACTGGCAGCCCTGGGCACGGGATGGCCCCCTCCGGAGGTCCCCGGGTCCGTGTCTGCACCCCCACCTCCAACCCCTCCCCCTCTGGCCCGGGCAAAGCCCATAGGCCGCCTCTTCCGCGAGGCTCAGAACCCTTGCCCCTGGTCAGGGGGCGCACAGGGGAATCTGGGGGTGCTGGGGAGACTGCGCCGGGGAGACTGCGCCGGGGTACACCAGCCTCCAGCGCTGCATTCTCTGGGGCGCACCCGCCCCTCCATGTCCATACCCGTCCGCCTGTCACTCCGGACGCCGCCTGCGCCGGCCCCGCCCCTGCACACGCGCGCGCGGACACGCCCCTTCCCAGCTCCCGCGGGGCGGGCACCCGCCTCGTACCCCCCGGGAAGCTGGTCCCAGGCGCCCAGGACCCACCTCCCCGGGCGCCCAGGACCTACATCCCGGCCACCGCAACAAGTCCTCCGGGCAAAACGGCCTACGGGGCTCCAGGTCCGGCTGCCCGCCCCCCCACACCCGCGGATCAGCGTGGCCGTGTGGGGTCCCCAGGCCCCACAGCCTCGCGCCCTGCGCCGCCCCATCTCCAGGCCAGGGACCCCGGGCAGGGCCGCTGGGCTCTCGGCACAGACTCGGGGCGGCGAGAACAATGGGGCCGCGCTCTGTGCTTCCTCCGCCGCCAGAGCGGGCTTTGTCCCTCCCTCCCCGCCGGCTCGGCTTCCCTTCGCCAAAGGGCGCCGGCTCCCCAGTCACCCGGGAGGCTCGGCGCCAAAGCACCCCCCTCCTCGGTCCCCCTAAAAGCCAGCCCTGGGGAAGGGGTCTGGGCCGGAGGCGCGCGGAGGGGACGGGACGCGCGGCCAGATGCGCGCAGCTGGCGGACCGCCGGCCCCAGGCGCGGTCCCCTCGCCAGAACCCCCCACACCCTGGATATCCGACTCGCGCTCCCGCCGGGGGATCCACAGAGGAAGTGGGGCCCCAGCTCTGCTCCGGGGGGGGGGCGGAACGGCCTCACATCTGCTCCCCGCACACGTGTCCCGGGGACCCGGCTCTCCCCGGCTCCAGCCGAGCCGCGGCGCTCTCACAGCGCACAGACCGGAGGAGCCCACACCCCTGAGGTCTCCACCCGTCCCCGGGTTCCGCCGGGTTAGGATGTGGGGGTTTAAGACGCGAGGACGCCCAAGGGGCTCGGTTAGTTCTGAGAATCTGCGCCCTCCACCCCATTGTCCAGCCCGCACCTGCCCAGGCCCGAGCGGCGCGGCCTCCTGGTGACATTTCTAAGAAGGCGCCTGGCCTCCGCAGCTGGAGGCGGGCCAGCCCTGCACATCTGGGCGCAAGGCGCCCTCCGCACCGACCTGAGGTCTGGAGAGCCCCACCGTGGGGCGGGGCGGGGATGGGGGGGGGCGCGCTTTCTCCAAGTCTCCCCAAGCAGCTGTCCGGGAGGGAGGAGGGGGGGGAGGAGGAGGGAAGCAGAGGGGCGGCGGGGTGGGTCGGGACTCACCCAGCATCTGGCTGAAGAGCAGCTGTTCCAGGTCCCCCAGCACCGTCACCACCAGCTCGGGGTCCACCTTGAGGAAGGCGCGCTCCTCCGGGCCCTTGGCGGAGGGCGCGGGCCCCGCCGCCGCCTTCTGCGCCTTGGCCTTGCTGGACAGCAGCTCGTCGTCCGACTTGCCGTCGTCGCTCACCGCGGCCTCGGGGGCCTTGCTGAGCGGCTTGACCTCGGCGTAGGGGCCGCGCGGGATGCGGCTGGGCTTGCCCAGGCCCGGCGCCAGCGGGGCCAGGGGGGTCTTGGGGCCGCCGCCGCCAGCTGAGCCGCCCTTGACCTGGAAGAGCGAGTGCTCCGACTTGGACAGCGTCTTGGTCATCAGGGGCGCCTCCCGGCCCTTGGCGCCCGCCTTGCCCAGGCCCTTGGGCGCCTTGGCCATGTCGTCGCTCCACTCGGGCTCGTACAGCTGCAGCTTCTTCTCCGAGTCCGTGAGGAAGGACAGGTTGGTGAGCGACTTCTGCTTGCGCAGGTTGGAGGCGGGGGGCCCGCCGGGGACGCGGCCGTCCACGCTGCCCGACTTGAAGACCTTCAGCTCCGCCGCGCTGGCCTTGGCCAGGCCGCCGCCAACGCCGGGCGCCTTGGCGCGCTTGGGCAGCATGGCCCTGCCGTCCGCCGCCGCCGCCGCCGCCTTCCTCCCCGGGTCCCGGGCTCCGTCCGCGCCCTCGTCGCCGCCGCCGCTCAGCTCCACCTCGGGCTGCGCGCTCCTGACGCCGCTGCCCAGCATTCTGCCCGCGAGGAGCGCATGGAGGATCCGCGCGTCTGCAGGCACGGGGGCGGGGGAGCGCGGGGAGGAGGCGGAGGCGGGGGAGGGGAGGGGAGGGGAGAGAAAGGACGGAAGAAACCGGGGAAGAAGGGAGAGAGGTAGGGTGAGGGCGGAGGGCGAAGGAAGGGAGGCGCAGGAGGCGACGGGCGAGGAAGGAAGCGCGGAAGGAAGCGGGGGAGAGGAAGGAGCGAGGAAACCGGGGGAGGGTGGTGGGGGGGAGCAGGGGGCGGGGGAGAGGAAAAGGGCGGGCGGGGGGGGGGGGGAATACAAATTAAAAATATGTAAAAAAAATCAATCAAAGAAAGAACGGAAGCCCTGAACCCCGAAGCCCGGGCTCCCCGCGCCTGCTCGCCCTGGGGTCCTGGGGCGCGCGGCGCAGCGCCCTCGCCGCTCCCCGCAGCCTGCCCGCTGGAGCAGGGGCTGCGGCTGCGGCTGGGCTCCGAGCAGGCGAGGGAGGAGGGAGGGAGGGAGGCGGGCGCAATCGGGGAGGGAGGGAGGGAGGAGTGTGCGCGAGGGAGGGGCGTGGGGAGAGGGCTGTGTGACTATTTCTGGCTTCGAGGGGGTGGTATTTGCCGAAGAGACGCAGGGGCGGGTGAGTAGGGGTACGGGAGTTGCGGGGGGGGGGGGGGGAGGGTAGAGATAACGGGTGCCACCAGTTTTTCTCCTCGATTTGGACTCAGACAGGAGACACTGTCCATTCACCCCAGAGCCGGGGGGACAGGGACTGTCCTGGAGATGTGGGGGTGCAGGGGGTGCAGGTCAAAGGGACTGAGACCCGGCAGCTCCGAGCAGGAGCCAGAGTTCTCCTGGGAGGGGGTGGGGAAGGGGGAATAGCCAGGTGGCTGGCTGGCTCCCTGACACCCCTCCCCCCAAGCCTTCTGGTTACCCCACACACACACACACTCCCAGTCCCACCTGGTTCAGGCTTGGAGGCACCAGGCTGCTCCCCTGAGGACTGTGGTTTGGAGACACAGGGCCCAGGATTGACCGGGTCGCGGGAGAGGGGGTGTCAGGGCACGGAAGGACGACTAGTCCTCGGTATCGGGCGGTCGGGTGCCCGTGCTCGGGGACTGGGTGACCTTGTCAAAGTCACTACCACCCCGGCTCTCCGGCTCTGCGTGCGGTGGTTGCAGTAGCAGCCGCACAGGTGAAGGGACGTGGGGGGGACCGGGACGGGATGTGGCCAGCCTGGGGAAGCCCAGGGAGGGAGGCCCAGGACGGGGCCCCCAGCCTGGGAGAGCTAACCTGGGGGTGCAGACACTAGCCCTTCTCACGCCCCCTCCACCTGGGCCCAGGGGAGAGAGATGGGGTGTGGGCACAGGCCCACGGAGCGGGCTGCCCATCCGTCAGGGGACCCTGCCCATCCCCGCCCCGTGGCCCCCCACGAAAGAACCCCGTGGTTCTCGGACGCGAAAGGGAAGGGGTTGGCCCGGCCGGCGTGGGCCAGCGGTTGAGCGTCGAGCTATGAACCAGGAGGCGATGGTTCGATTCCCAGCCGGGGCACAGGCCCGGGGTGCGGGGCATGGCGCCACGCCGTCCCTTGAGGCAGATCCTTAAGGCCTGACCGTTGCCACCACAAACGCAGGCTCCACCTGGGAGCTCCCGAGGCCACCACGCTGCCCTGCGCCCTCCACCGGAGGACCTTCCGGCAACCCTTGGCGCACCCTCCTTCCCTCCACTCCTCGGAGGGGGTGTCAGGGCGGGCGGGTGTGAGCCTGAGCTGCCTGCACCTTCCTTCCCCGTTCCCGCCGGGGATTCCGGGCGGCCTTCCCGATCGATCCCCTGCACCCGCTCTCTCGCCGGCCAGCACAGCCTCTGGCTCCTGCATTCCCGGGTCGGGCCTACTAAGCGCTGGTCTTGGGGTGACAGCCGTCAGTGAGCCGGTGAGGGGGAGGGTGGGGAGAGGGCAGCTCCCCAGGCCTCAGCCTCCCTCCCTCTCCGTGGTCCTCGCTGGGGACCTGACCCTCCTCTTCTCCCGTCATCTGACTGCCCCACCCCCTCAGGCCATTCCTCGGTGCCTCCTCTCCAGGGAGGTCATATGCCCCCCAACCCCAAGCCCTCTCCTTCCCTTCAATGTAGGTCGTGAAATCCCGCCTCCTTGGGAAGTGAGGCGCGAACCCCCCGCCACGCCCTCTACACCCCACGTTAGCTCTGCAGGACCACCCCTGCCATGCTCATCTCATGAGCTCACTCAGGGGGGATCCCCTTGACCTGTCCACAGGTCACCTTCCCCTCTCCCCCCTTCCCTTTATTTTTTTAAAATATATTTTATCGATTTTTTACAGAGAGGAAGTGAGAAGGATAGAGAGTTAGAAACATCGATCAGGTGCCTCCTGCACGCCCCCTACTGGGGATGTGCCCGCAACCAAGGCACATGCCCTTGACCGGAATCGAACCTGGGACCCTTCAGTCCGCAGGCCGACGCTCTATCCACTGAGCCACACCGGCCAGGGCCCCGCTTCCCTCTTTAAAGGGTCTTGCCATGTGGGAGTCGGCCTGCGCCCGTGACACAGGCCCCGTGACATCCTGGAACTTCCAGCCGCTCCCTCAGGCCCCCTCGCCCTCTGTGGCTCTTTCTCCATTCCTTTCACATCCCCTGAGTTTCCCACCATCCCTTGCTGCCAGGGGAGGCCCGGCTGCCGTGGCAACAGCCATTGCCAGCACCAGAGGGTGAAGCCAGGGTGTGCAGAATGCTTCCTCGAGGGATTCCTCAAAAGCGAGGGTCCTCCCCTGTCACCCCAGCCCCAGCCCCGCGCCCCTCCCACGGGCAGGACAGACGGTTGGGACGGGTCCACCTCAGAGATGCAGCCGGCCGAGGGGAGCTGTGCTGAGGGGCAAAGAGGGGGCGCTGTGATGTCGGGGGCGGCGTAGGGAAGGGGACCTGGTCCTGCCACTTTCCAAAGGGGAGGCGGGACAGGGGCTGCTTTACAACCTGCAGCCCTGGCTGGTGTGGCCCAGTGGGTAGAGCGTCGGCCTGCAGACCGAAGGGTCCTGGGTTTGATTCCTTGTCAAGGGCACATGCCCAAGTTTCGGGCTCGATCCCCAGTAGGGGGCGTGCAGGAGGCAGCCGATCCATGATTCTCTCTCATCATGGATGCTTCTATTTCTCTCTCCCTCTCTCTTCCTCTCTCTGACATCAATTAAAAAAAATAAAAAGGGAGATTCCGTCCTCGCCTCAGTATTGGTTCTGGTGGTGACGGGCGGCACAGGCGGCGACTTTCCGGGCGTCACGGCCACTTGGGCAACTTCCTCACATCCGTGGCCAACACCCTTTATTCACTCCATTGCGTTCCCATCTTCGGTTGGTCTTCTGAGGATGGGTGGGCTGTTTCTCAAAACCCATCAGAGCTCCCTGCACACAGTGGGCTCGCAGGAACCTGCGGTGAATGACGAAAAGCCCGTCACAGCTCTCTGCACACAGTGGGCTCGCAGGAATCCGAGGTGAATGACGAAAAGCCCGTCCCAGCTCCCTGCGCACAGTGGGCTCGCAGGAACCTTTGGTGAATGATGAAAAGCCCGTCACAGCTCTCTGCGCACAGTGGGCTTGCAGGAATCCGCGGTGAATGACGAAAAGCCCGTCACAGCTCTCTGCGCACAGTGGGCTCGCAGGAATCCGCGGTGAATGACGAAAAGCCCGTCCCAGCTCTCTGCGCACAGTGGGCTCGCAGGAATCCGCGGTGAATGACGAAAAGCCCGTCCCAGCTCTCTGCGCACAGTGGGCTCGCAGGAATCCGCAGTGAATGACGAAAAGCCCGTCCCAGCTCTCTGCGCACAGTGGGCTCGCAGGAATCCGCGGTGGATGACGAAAAGCCCATCCCAGCTCTCTGCACACAGTGGGCTCACAGGAATCCGCGGTGAATGACGAAAAGCCCGTCCCAGCTCTCTGCGCACAGTGGGCTCGCAGGAATCCGCGGTGGATGACGAAAAGCCCGTCCCAGCTCTCTGCGCACAGTGGGCTCGCAGGAACCTTTGGTGAATGACGAAAAGCCCGTCACAGCTCTCTGCGCACAGTGGGCTCGCAGGAATCCGCGGTGGATGACTACGACGGAGGAAATGATCGAATGCGTGCCTCAGAGCAGATGTGTGGGGGAACGTAAACAGCCGTGACCTCCGGGAACCCGCGGGAGAGACGGTGCAGCTGGTGAGCTGGAAGGGACACCGGGCTCTGGGACGGGGTCCCAGCGGCGCTTCCTCTCCCTCCTCCGCTGCCCGGGGCCAGAGGGCGGCCGGCCGCGACCTCTCTTCGACCCTTGGAGGGAAGCCCCGGGTCGTCTTCGGGGGAACAGCCTTGGCGCCCGTCACAGCGGGGACCCTTTCCTCCCCCGACAGCTGTGCTCTGCTCCGCTCAGAGGCGTGGGGAGCGTTTTCCCATAACCCCCGGGGGAGACAGGGGCAAGAGCGGGCCAGGTGTCCCCGGGCGGCCCCAGCTGGAGCCTGAGCCCCTGGAAAAGGGGCGGTGGGCACTGGGGTCCAACACGGAGGCACCAGCGTGCTCACACCTCTGGGGGCCGCCTCCTCCAGGAAGCCCTCCCGGACTGACCCGCCCGCTTCCTCCCGGGCCTAGTCACCACCTCTGCGCTCTGCCCGGGCGGCATCGGCTACGGAGACGTTGCTGTGGGCCCCGTGGGGCCGGGCTCTGTCCCAGGAGGTGCCCCGAGCTCCGGGGTTGGGCACTTTCCCTTGTGGGCCTCGAGCTCAGGGGTGTGGGGTCAGAAGAGACGTGCTGTCCGCCTGTCTGATGGGGACCACGAGGCTCAGCAAACCGAAGGCCGTCGTCCGGCCAGCCCCTCGCCGCCACCGCGGCCGCACAGCAGGGCTTCCTCCAGAAGTCCCCGAAGCCCGCCGTCCGACAGGAGTCTTGTTGGGGAGACGTAACGTTGCCCGGTCTCTCTGGGTGAGTCCTTTGGGGCCAAACACTTAAAGACAACGGCAAGGAGGCACCTGTGCGCACCTGGACCCGGACCTGGGCCTGGGCCCAGACCCGAACCCGAACCCAAACCAGCCGGGGACAGACACCTGGCCCTTTAACCACCCCTGTGACGCCGCCGGGCGCCTGGCTGCACCCCCTGTCTCTCTCTCGCTCGCCACCGCCGTGCTCTGAGAGTTTCTGTCAGGGTTTCGAATGAACGAACGAGGCGTTGCATTCGCCGAGGTGCGCCGCGGATCCGTCATCCGCGAGCGCTAATAGAATAATCGCTGGCAATTACCCGGCGTCTGAGGACGGCTGGTGGGCGTCGGGAGCGTTCCCCGGTGCGCAGGGTGGGCGTCTCAGCCTCCCTGTCCCGCAGACCGATGTCACCCCAGAGGGAGCCGACCCCTCGGTGCTTCCTGCCCCCTGAAGCCCAGGGCCCGGGGCAGGAAAGGGGTTCCCAGACTGCGCCCACGTCTCTACCCCCCCGCTCCCAAACCCACGAGACACGAAACCCTTCATGGGGGCTTCAACGTGGAGTCCGCTCCCCGCGGGACAAGGAGGCAGGAGGGCAGCAGACCCGGGCGTGAGGCACGCAGCGGCCCCCCGGGAGCGGCGGGCGGGGGCGGGCACCTCGGCTGCTCGTGTTCCGATGAGGCAAGGCCCTCATACGTGTCACTCGCGCTCCCGCCAACATGCCACCGAGTGGAAGTAATTAAGGATCCGTGTCAACCTCGGGCGGGCTTCCCCCCCCCCCCCGGCACGCGGCCTCGCACATGTGGGCACAGGCACGCCAGCCTGGCTCCCCGGCTTCCCAAGCGGAGACCCGACGGACGGACGGACGGACGGACACTGCTCAGCACGGCCTGCGCCCCGGGGGGGACGGGCAGGTGGGGGCCGCACAGCCAGGTGGACTCACAGGTGCGCTTACCGGGGGTAGAGGCGGAGGGAGCAGCTGGTTGGGGATGCCCCCGGGCATCCAGAGGCCCATGCCAACGCCGGGCATCATGGGAAATCCTCTCCCTGCCCGTCAGCGCTTCTGCCTCATTTGGGTGCTCTGTCCAGGCCGATAAGTAGCAAAGCAGAGCCAGGCCGAGGACGGTCCCCCAAGGGCGCTGTCCCCCTCAACAGCGCCAAGCTAGGGGACGGGGACCCCGGAGAGTTCCCAGTCCAGGAGGGAGGGGGTCTGAGCTACAGACGAGGGCAGATGGCCCCCGGCGTCCACACACGGACAGGAAGCCACAGGATCCGCAGCTGGAGATGTGGCACATTACCATCTGCAACACGGAACCGACGCTCCAAGATGCCCGGCTCTCCGACGACGTCGGGGGACAAGCCCAGCCCCCCCCTTCGCCCCCGTGCTGCTGGTCACTGGGGGGCCTTCTGGGAGCCAACAGACTCTCCAGGGTGAGGTCGCTGGATGAACCCCGAGATGGTGACCTCCCTGAATGCAGGTCACAGTCTGATTCATCCCACCCCACCCCCACCCCCACCCTGCTTTTTAAAAAATTTATTTTTCCTTTTAGAGGGAGGGAGAGAGAGAGAGAGAGAAACATCCATGATGAGAGAGAATCATGGACTGGCTGCCTCCTGCACGCCCCCCATAGGGGATCGAGCCCGCAACCCGGGCATGAACCCTGACCGGGAATCGAACCCTGACCTCCTGGTTCATAGGTCGACGCTCAAACCACGGAGCCACGCCGGCCGGGCCCGATTCACCTTTCACCCCAGTGGTGAGCTCAGTGCTGGGATAAGGCCAACCCGCCCTGATGGTCTGTTGACTGAATGACCGAACGACCGAATGAATGAATGAATGAATGAATGAATGAACAAATGAATGAATGAATGAATGAATGAATGAGTCAGCCAGGCCCCACGGGAAGTTCCTCCCGGTTCCCGGGGTGCCGGGCTCTCTGCCCCGTGGGGCGACACACTTTCAGTCGCACTGGCGAGGGGTCTCTCAGCAGACAAGCCTGGGGGGCCCCAGAGCCCCCCGTTGGCCGGATGACAATCCCCCCCCCCTGGTTCGGGGGCGGCCAGTGGTTCCCGCCGCGTGGCGCACATAAGGAAGCGGTTACAGCGACAACGCGGCCGGGGTAAAAATAGACATAGTTTCCCCGTGACCACACGCTCATTCCGAGGGTGTCGGGTGCCAGGAGGCCCCACTTCCTGTGTCCCCTGCCGTGCCCGGCTCCCCGCATGCCCGGCTCCCCGCGTGCCCGGCTCCCCGCATGCCAGGCTCCCCGTGTGCCCAGCTCCCCCGCGTGCCTGTTCCCGGTGGGGGTCGGTGGGTCAGTTTCGACGCCTGGGCTCCACCCCATCGCCCTCCCTCTCCTCCCCGAGTCACCGCCGTCTCCAGGCCCGAAGACGGCTGTGGGGGGGGGGGACCCCGTTCCCACGCCCCGCGGGACCCCCGACGACCTGCCCGGCAGAGGACAGCGAGGTCAGGCCGTGTCCCCTGCCCACGGGCCACTGTCCTCCCCTGACCGCGAAGTGCTCGCTGCCCGGATGGGAGGGCTGAGCCCCAAAGCTTACATGCCATTCGCAGCGGACGCCCCACCGTGAAGGGATGGACCCCACCCCCACCCCAGGAGGAGGTCCTTCCCCCAGCACTCACCCACGCAGGAGACGCCGTCCTCCGTCCCGCCAGGGGGCGTGGAGTAGCCATCCACGGCGCAGCTGCCCTGGGGCGGGGGGCCGGGTTCAGGCTCCGTCTGCAACCTGCCGGACACAGAACGGGGGTCACGTGTGGCCTCGACGCCTCTCCACGGGGCCGGGGGAACCCCCTAGAGCTTGGTGCCTGCACCCCTGCGCGTGCAGCCCGGAGGCTGCAGGTCTCTGGGCAAAGTTGGGCCGAGGAGCAGGGGGGCCTGACTCCAGTACACTCATTCACTCATTCACTCACTCATTCATTCATTCATTTGATCATTCACTCATTCATCCACTCACTCATTCACTCATTCATTCATTCAATCATTCACTCATTCATTCACTCATTCACTCATTCATTCACTCACACTTTCATTCACTCACTCACTCACTCACTCACTCACTCATTCATTCATTCATCCATTCACTCATTCATCCACTCACTCATCCACTCACTCATCCACTCACTCATCCACTCATTCATTCACTCACTCATTCACTCATTCATCCACTCATTCATCCACTCACTCATTCACTCACTCACTCATTCATTCACTCATTCACTCACTCATTCACTCACTCATTCACTCACTCATTCACTCATTTACTCACTCACTCATTCATTCACTCACTCATTCACTCATTCATTCACTCACTCATTGATTCACTCATTCATTCACTCATTCATTCACTCGTTTGAGATGTCTACTGAGCCACGGGCCAGAGCTGGGCCTGGGATGCCCTCGGCACAGGCAGTGTCTGCCCGTGG
>NC_137094.1:19254566-19311569 GCF_951640355.1 Cnephaeus nilssonii | reverse complement strand
GGCTTCTTACTTTGCAAACTAGGAGATGAGTTTTTTAAATTTTTTTTTAAATATATATATTTTTGTTGATTTTTTACAGAGAGGAAGGAGAGGGAGAGAGAGTTAGAACATCGATGAGAGAGAAACATCGATCAGCTGCCTCCTGCACACCCCTACTGGGGATATACCCCGTAAACCAAGGTACATGCCCTTGACCGGAATCGAACCTGGGACCCTTGAGTCCGCAGGCCGACGCTCTATCCTCTGAGCCAAACCGGTCTAGGACAGTTTATTTATTTATTTTAAATATATTTTTATTTCAGAGATGAACGGGGAGTGGGAGAGAGAGAAACATCGATGAGAGAGAGAATCATGAACTGGCTGCCTCTTGCACACCCCCTACTGGGGATCGAGCCCGCAAGCCAGGCATGTGGCCTTGACGGGAATCAAACCCGGGACCCTTCCGTCTGCAGGCTGACGCTCTATCCACGGAGCCACACCAGCGAGGGCGAGATGAGTTTATTCGTAAAATATGACCGAAACACCTGCCCGTGGGAGCACTTCCTGAGCGCAGACTGCTCTGCCTCGACTTGTCTTTGGACCGAAAGGCCCCAGTCCTTCCTCTTATCGTGCAGTCTAACGTCTCGCCCTCCACCGGCTGGAACAGAGGTGGCCAAGGTGTTGCCTGAGGCCAGCATTTCCCCTCCGCCTCCCCGCCCGGACCCTCTGCAGTCTGGCCCGGTGACCACAGAGGAGCAGAAAAGGCGGAGTGTCCTGGACGCCAGGAATGGGACTGCATCCCTTAGGGGGGAGCCTCCCCTGAGCCTTCAGCCCCTGCCTGTGGCCGCAGCTGCCCAGGCCTCGGGGCTCAGGATACGGGAAGGTGCACAGTCCCCGACCTCCTTCCCCTTCCTCCCTGCGGCCAGCGTGCCTGCCCACACTCCCAGGCGGGAGCCACACCCCTCCCCCTACACACACATGCGCACATGCACACACACATACATACACATGCACATGCACATACACACATGCACACATACCACAGAGGCAGCAAGTAGCAGGGAGGCTGCAGAGGGAGGGGACAGCAGCCAGTGGCTCAGGCCCAGGGGCGGGGAGAGAAGTGGTCACTTAAAAAGGCATGCAGCCTGTTTCACCCGCCCTGAGGCTCCCGAGGGAGTCCCCCGCGACCCCCTTAGCTCCCCTGGCCCGGTCTTGGCCTTCACAGTGCACCCACTATTCAGGGCCCCCTGAAGTCCCCCCCCACCCCCCACCCCGTTTCTTTGTAGATGGATTTCCCCTTTTCCTGCCTCCAAGCATTTAAAATAGATATATTTGGCCCTCACCGGTTTGGCTCAGTGGATGGAGCGTCGGCCTGCGGATTGAAGGGTCCCGGTTCGGTTCCGGTCAAGGGCATGTACCTTGGTTGCGGGCACAACCCCAGTGGGGGGTGATGCAGGAGGCAGCTGATCGGTGTTTCTAACTCTCTCTCCCTCTCCCTTCCTCTCTGTGAAAAATCAACAAAATATATTTTAAAAAATAAAATAAAATAGATATATTTGTATTGATGTAAGAGAGGAAAGGAGAGGGAGAGAGAGAGAGAGAGAAACATCATTGATGAGAGAGCATCATGGATCGGTCTGCTCCTGCATGCCCCCCACTGGGCACGGAGCCAGCAACCCGGGTATGTGCCCCGACCGGGAATCGAACCGTGACCTCCCAGGTCATAGGCTGAGGCTCAACCCCTGAGCCACGCCGGCCGGGCTGCCTCTAAGCATCTTACCTTCCCGGACCCCCAGACGGAGTTCCCCACCTCTGGGTTGGCCTGGCTGCCAGGCTCACGTCCCCTGCAAACCCCCCAGGAGTCCCAGACCCGCCCTGGGGACGTGAGTCCAGAGACCGAGGGTCCTGGTCCGAGCACTGGCACCCCCCCTTGACTTGCTTGTCGCAGCTCAGAACGCAGAGCCGGACCAGAACACCCTAGGAAGATCCAGAGCCGGAAGGAGCCGGAGACGCCGCATCCCCACGCGGGTCCAGAGGCCGCCGGGCCCTCGGCCACCGCCCAGCGCCCAGCACAGCCCTGACCAAGCCGTGGGTGCCGAGGTGGGGCTGCGGGCGGGCTGGGCAGGCCCGTCTGGGCTCGGCTATTTAACGGAGGCAGCGAGGGGCGCTCGGGGCACGGCCTCAGGACTGACGACGGCTGTGATGTCATCATAGGCCCATCCCTGTGCGTCTCGGACGGTGACCCGCGTACCTTTCGCCACCTCAACCCCAAGGCCCTGGGCTGACCCCGGAGTCTTCTCTACAAGCAACAAGGCCGTGAAAAATCCCAGCCCAGCGGCCCCGCCAGGATGGCGTGGTGACCGCAGGGTGGAAGGTTCTGGAAACACAGCCGATAAGGCGGGGCTGGCTAGACCTCCCTTATCTCCAGCTCTGTCTGGACGGCTCCCAGGACCGGGGTCCGGACACCGTCGTGGGGGTGGACGTGCCCGGGGACCAGACAGCCTGGTTGGCCGGGGGCCCAGTCCTGTGGGTGAGGGACAGTGTCCTGAGTCCTAGACACAGGCCACCTTGCCGATGGGCGCTTCGAAGAGGCTGCATTTTTCACAGCTGACGACGAGTCCGCTGAAGGCGCAGAGGATTGGTTAGCATTTTTAAGCCATGAAGGATTTTTAGTGTAATATATATATATATATATATATATATATATATATATATATATATATATTAGAGGCCCGGTGCATGAACTTCATGCACTCGGGGAGGGGGGGGGGTCTCTCAGCCTGGCCTGTGCCCTCTTCTAGTCCAGGAGCCCTTGGGGATGTCCGACTGCCGGCTTAGGCCCGCTCCTAGTGCTGCCGTGGAGGCGGGAGAGGCTGCTGTGCTCTCCGCCATGAGCCCGGCCTTCCGCCTGAGTGGAGCTCCCGCTGTGGGAGTGCCCGGACCACCAAGGGGCAGCTCCGGCATTGAGTGTCTGCCCCCTGGTGGTCAGCGCACATCATGGCGACACATCATTCCGCAGTTCCGTCAATTGCATTTTAGCCTTTTATTATATAGGATATATATATATATATATATATATATATATATATATATATATCTAAGTAAGTGCTTGACCAAGGAAGAAAGGGCGGAGTTTGCCGCTTTGTAAATGCAGGGTGGGGGGGGGGGGGAATGGGGGGTGGGGGGGACAGGGCAGGAACCCAACAGCCCATCCCTCTAGGATCCCGAGAACTGAGGGGGGGAGGAGGGGTGATCTCAGGAGAGAGAGCAGGACCTTCGGCTTGCTGCCTGCGGCGTCTGCCCGGATGTGGCTCTGGAGTTGAATCCCTGGACCTGTTGATCTACGCCATGCTCAGCGCGGGCATGACCGGGGGACTCTCCGGCTCCTCCCCCCACGGAAGCACCGCCGGGCGCTCGTGTACGACCTCATCTCACAGCAGAGCCCTGGTCCAAGGGTGCCATTCCTGATGGCGGGGAGCAAGGAGCGCCTGGAAAAAGGCTTCCTTTTCGGGGTGTTCAGATAGAAGCTCGATTCACTCCTGGAAGCGTGAGCACTAATTCAGCAACGTGGTTTTTGTTTATTTATTATTCAATATGTATATATATATTTAAATATATTTTATTGATTTTTTACAGAGAGGAAGGGAGAGGGATAGAGAGTTAGAAACATCGATCAGCTGCCCTCCTGCACAGTCCCCACTGGGGATGTGCCCGCAACCAAGGCACATGCCCTTGGCTGGAATCGAACCTGGGACCCTTGAGTCCGCAGGCCGACACTCTATCCACTGAGCCACACCGGCCAGGGCTTTTAATATATTTTATTGACTTCAGAGAGGAAGGAAGAGGGAGAGAGAGAGAGAAACAGCCATGATGAGAGAGAATCATGGATCAGCTGCCTCCTGCACGCCCCACACTGGGGATCCGGGCCCGCAACCCCGGGTTTATGCCCCTGACGGGAATCGAACCTGGGACCCTTCGTCTGCAGGACGGCTCTATCCACTGGGCCACACCGGTAGGGCAGCCACGTGGGGTTTTGGAGGAAGCCCCAGGCTGGCCGGTAGGTGTGTGTGTGTCAGTCCTACCCAAGGGGGGAGGTCCCCACTTCTCCGAACGGCTGCTTGTGGGCTGGGGCGTCCTCCTCTGGTCAGCAGGGAACATGGGGGACACCTGAGGGGACACGAGCTGCCGGAGGAGGCGAGTCACATTGACTGAGCATCATCGTGTGTGTGTGTGTGTGTGTGTGTGTGTGTGTGTGTGTGTGTTTTGGGGGGCGGCACCTTGTCCCCCACAACCCCCCTGTGCATCACCCCCTTTCACAGACCTCAGCTCGTGAGCTAAGGGGCAGGACCCCAGCTGGTGCCCAAATGTGTCCCCCACCCCTTGCACCCGGACTCCCAACCCGGTGGGACCTCCCCAACTCCCCTCCCCCCCCCTCCCCCGCCCCATTCCCTGGGGGCGCGAGGTCATCAGGGTCTCAGATCACGTGCCCACCTTACCATCTGGCCGACGGAACCCCGTGGGAGGTTCTGAGCGCACAGTGGGTCCACGGGGCCGGCCAGGGCCGCGGCTCTCCCGTCCCACCCCACCCCCACCCCTCCACCTCCCCCCGGCCGCCCGGGCCGGGGAAAGGGGGGGCGCCCCGCGGGCCGGCGCCCTGAAGTCAGCCCGCAGAGTGCTGAGTGCAGAGCCCACAGGTGGGCGGGGCCGGGACACGCCTTCCCGGTCCGGCACAAAACGGCGCGCGCGGGGGTCGCACGGGGCGCACGGGAACACCCGCCGCTGAGCGCTTCCTGCAGAGCCGCCCGACCCGCCCGCCGCAGGTGAGTGCGCCCCAGGGGAGCGCCCCGGGCCCAGCCGGCTCCCAGCGGGGGCGCCCCGGGCCCAGCCGGCTCCCAGCGGGGGCGCCCCGGGCCCAGCGGCTCCCAGCGGGGGCGCCCCGGCTCCTCCGCGCGCCCCCCGCACCGCGCTCCCGGGCGCCCCCGGGTCCTCCCGCAGCCGGGAAGTTGGAGGAAAGTGGCGCGGAGGGCGGAGCAGGGGCGGCGGTCAGCCCGGCGGCGGCGCTTCTCTTTCCGGGAGGCGCCGGGTCCCCTCCCCGCCGGGGCTCCCACGTGCCGGACCCGGGTTTGCCCGCCACCCGCTGGTCCCCAGCTGCACAGCGGGCCAGTTTGCGCGCCCCTGGCGCTCATGGTACGGCTGGCGGGGGGGTGGGGGGGTCATCGGCGCTCCCCTCTCCTCTCCCCCCTCCCCGGCCTGGGAGAGCCTGCGGGCGGGTGCGGCGCGGGGACTTGGGGTGCGTTTCACTCCCCAAAGAACCGGGATGGAAGCGCAAAGTTCCCCCTCCACCACCCACGTCTCGGTGCGAATGGGGACGGTTTCGGAGCCCGAATCACCCGCCCTGGGTGCAGGGGGGCCTCGGTCCTTGAAGGCTGGGGGGGGTGGGGGGGGCTGGTGTTGAGCTCAGTCACAGCGAGTTGCATATGTTACCCAACATTTACCCAGCATGCAGCGGCTGGCAGGTGTTTGTTTTGTTTTAAATGTATTTTTATTGATTTCGAGAGAGGAAGGGAGAGGGAGAGAGAGAGAGAGAGAGAGAGAGAGAACCATCGATCGGCTGCCTCCTGCACGCCCACACTGGGGATCGAGCCCACCACCCGGGCACGTGCCCTGACCGGGAATCGAACCCTGATCCCCTGGTTCCTAGGTCGATGCTCAGCCACTGAGCCACACCAGCCGGGCGGGGCCGGGCAGGTGTTCTGTCCACTCACAGGCGGAGAATATTCTGAAGGTCCCTGTGCTGGCGTCATCGGCTCCGGCCCCGGTTAGCCCTGGGGCAGTGGGTGAGGCCAGGCCCTTCCCTGGAGCCCTGGGCTCCAGCCTCCGGCACCCTGAGCCCTGAGCCCTGACCTTGGGGTCGATGAAGGACAGGCCCCTCCCAGCCCAGAGGGTTAGCCTTGGGGTCCCCGCCCGCTGGGCCGGAGCCGGGAGAGGCACCCGATGTCTGGGGAGAGGTGGCGTGAAGGCGGACTGGCTGCTGCTTGACCCTGTGTGACCTCGGACCAGTGACTTCTCGCTGCTCCGTTCCCTTGGGGGTGGAGCACAGGGAGTGGGACACACTGGGGTCGGCCACTGTCTTCTCCTGCCCCCCTCCTAGCTGGGATTTGGGGGGGGGGGACGGTGAATGTGATCAGCTTCCCCTGCTCTCGCTCAGCCATCGTCATCCTCTCCCAGAGGATGGGGACTGACCCTTGGCCTCTGGGAGGGTGTGGGGGCTGCGGGGTGGACAGGGAAGGAAGTGTGTGGGGCAGAGGGCGGGGGGTCCGGGCCAGAGGAGAGGGGGGAGCCCTGTTCCTGCAGAGGGGTCTGGGGGGGTACGCAGGAGAAGCTGAAGGGCAGACCCCCCTCCCCACCTGCTGGTCTGCCTTCAGTAACCCTGTGAGGAACAGCAGCGCCCCCCCCCCCCCCCGCCCCCCCCCCCCCCCCCCCCCCCCCCGTCTGCCCCGGTCTGCCCCGGCCCCTTCCTTCCTGGCCCCCCTGCTTTCTTTCTTAATTGCAAGCGTCTGCCTCGGGAGCCGGGGTTCCTGCCGGAGTGGTAGGCTCGGAGCCCCGTGCTGACCCTGGGTCGGCGATCGGTAAACATTCGGCCGTGAAAGAGGTGCGTGAGGGATGGGGTCGCCGTGGCTCGTGGCGGCGAGCGGGGACACGTGCAAACCTCACAGACAGGCACCAGCCCGCCTTTCCCAGGAGCAGTAGTGAGCAGCGCCAGGGGAGGGAGGAAACGGCATTTTTAAGAAATAGATATATGTTTTTATGGATCTCAGAGAGGCAGGGAGAGGGGAGAGAGAGAGAAACATCCGTGATGAGAGAGAATCAGGGATCCGCTACCTCCTGCACGCCCCTACTCGGGGATGGAGCCCGAAACCCGGGCATGGCCCCTGACCGGGAATCGAACCCTGACCTCCTGGTTCCCTAGGTTGACGGCTCAACCACGGAGACACGCCGGCCGGGCCCAGTGGGTACGTTTTCAGGTCCGATGTATGTTTGAATGTGGGGGCAGGTTTGCAGGAAAAGAGTCTGCTTGAGGAAAGACACGCGCGCACACACACACGCGCTCACACACGGGAGCTGAGGGGGAGATGGGAGGGCGGGGGGTCCTGCTGACAGGAGCCTGCGGCTTCCAGTTGTCAGTCATCGCCATGGTGACGCCTGGCTGCAGACGCAGCTTCCCAGGAATCCGTCTGACGTCAGCGCCCAGGGATGCCCATGTATGGTAAAGTGTGTAAATACAGAGGCGGCGACGTCCAGGCCCCGGCAATTCCAGAACTTCCCCAGGAAGGCAGCCTGAGTCCTCCCCGCCTCCTGGGGGGGTCGCAGCGGGGGCAGCCAGAGCCCGCCCACCTCCCTTATCTGGGACGTCAGCTGCAAACAACCTGTCTTATTTTTCATTTAATAAGAGAAGAGTGCTAACTTGTTTTACTTAATTTTTAACTTTTTGAACGTATATTTGTATTGATTTCAGAGAGGAAGGGAGAGGGAGAGAGAAACATCCATGATGAGAGAGAATCACGGATCAGCTGCCTCCCGCACGCCCCACACTGGGGATCCAGCCCCCAACCCGGGCCTGTGCCCTGACTGGGAATCGAACCCTGACCTCCTGGTTCCTAGGTCGACGCTCCACCGCGGAGCCAGGCCGGCCGGGCGCTAACTTGTTTTTAGACATGAATGAAAGAGAAATCGTGCAGGCCTTTCCGCACGGGGTCACCGATGGTTACCCCTCGACGCTGGCATCATTCCAGAGGAAAGCACAGACGCTGGATCCGTGGATCCCTCCGGAGACGCACGAGGATACAGGGTTTCCCGGAAGGGTCTTGGAATTCTGAAACCGCAGGCCCCAGCTCTACCTCGGTCGACCCTCAGATTTCTGAGCTCCCGGGGGGGAGAGGGGGGCAGAGCTGAGCGGTGCCGGGCGTTGGGGGGCCAGCAGGAGAGGAGGAGGCCCAGAAAACCCCGCCTTTGTCACCCACAGTCCCACGAGGGCCCCGGGACATGGTCTTGGAGAGAAAACTCAACGCAGAGAGTGAGCGAGCTGAGCTGGGCGGCCCGGCTGAGCTGGGGGCCACGGGCTTGGGGTGGTGCCGGCTCCCTGATTAGGGAGGAGACTTGCGTTCAGGGCTCCGAAGCAATCCTGGTTGGTGAGCCCGGCCGGGCGTGGCTCCGTGGTTGAGCTTTGACCCAGAAACCAGGAGGTCACGGTTCGATTCCCGGTCCAGGGCACACGCCCGGGTTGCAGGCTCGATCCCCAGTGTGGGGCGTGCAGGAGGCAGCCGGTCCACGATCCTCTCGCACATCCCATGGATGTTTCTCCCTCCCTCTCCCTTCCTCTCTGAAACCAATACATAAAAGGAAAAAAGGAATCCTCGTGAGACGTGGGGTCGAGGTCTCCACGTCGGCCACGTGTCCCCCTGCCAGCGACCATTCCTGTCCGGGGAGGTCTCTTCCTGGGCTGGACGGTGCAGGCCCCGAGCCCTGAGCCCAGCCTCCTGCCTCCCTCCTCCCTCCCCTCGGCTGCCCTCCTGCCCCGGGGCCTGCGGGAAGGGCTGGATCCCGTGTACCTGGCCAGATACCACGGGGCTCAGGTGACGTGAGAGCACGCCTCTAACTCGGCAAACACCTGGCAGGTCCCGACCGGACCGCGCGCGCGCGCGGGCGGGGACCGGGGCTCTGGCCAGGAGTCGCTCTGTGGCCCCAGGGCACGTGAGCTGCTGGGCGGGGAGAGGCGGGGTTTTTCCACCGGACACAGAGCCACCGACGGAGCCGGGCAGTTGCTTGACTGGTTGGACCAGAGGAGGGTCTCGTCCGGGCACTTAAGGACCATTCACCTCTGAGATGGTTTATCTCTTTTTTTAAAAAAAATATATTTTATTGATTTTTTACAGAGAGGAAGGGAGAGGGATAGAGAGTTAGAAACATCGATGAGAGAGAAACATCGATCAGCTGCCTCCTGCACACCCCCCACTGGGGATGTGCCCGCATCCAAGGTACATGCCCTTGACTGGAATCGAACCTGGGACCCTTCAGTCCACAGGCCGACACTCTATCCACTGAGCCAAACCAGCTAGGGCTTTTAATATATTTTTATTGACTTCAGAGAGGAAGGAAGAGGGAGAGAGAGAGAGAAACAGCAATGAGGAGAGAGAATCATGGATCGGCTGCCTCCTGCACGCCCCCCACTGGCGATCAAGCCCACCACCCGGGCATGTGCCCTGAGCCACGCCGGCCGGGCAGCAGCCCTGAACTCTCGCTGAACCAGGCAGCTGGTCCCTGGAGCCCCCATGGCAGAAAGGGCGGGGTGAACTGGGGGCCTGAGGGCAGTCCCGGGGGTGAGGGAGCTCAGGCCCCAGAGGGGTCCAAGGACAGATGGTGCCGAGTCAGGTGCCGTCGGAGAAACCCTACCTGCGGGCGCGTCTGGGACGTGCGTCAGCCGTGGCCGGTCCAGACCTGGACGGGGAGGCTGGCCGCACGCAGTGGTCAACAACCCGTCACAGCCGCATGGGAAGGGACGGCGACCCCAGCTCCAACCCCCCCACCCCCACTTCATGCAGCACCCCCTCAGCTCTGCACAGGCCTGACCCACCACTTCCCCCGGCCAGGCCCTGCCCTGGGCACTGAAGGCCTGACTCAGCGATTCAGTCACCCGTAGTTGAGCATCGACGTATGACCTAGGAGGTCACGGTTTGATTCCCGGTCTGGGCACGTGCCCGGGTGGCGGGCTCGATCCCCAGTGAGGGGCGTGCAGGAGGCAGCCGATCCATGATTCTCTCTCATCATGGATGTGTCTCTCTCTCTTTCCCCCTCTCCCTTCCTCTCTGAAATCAGTATAAATATTAAAAAATAAATCAGCACTGACCGGTTTGGCTCAGTGGGTAGAGCGTCGGCCTGTGGACTGAAGGGTCCCGGGTTCGATTCTGGTCAAGGGCATGTACCTTGGTTGCAGGCACATCCCCAATGGGGGATGTGCAGGAGGAGGCTGATCGATGTTTCTCTCTCATCGATGTTTCTGACTCTATCTATCCCTTTCCCTTCCTCTCTGTAAAAAATCAATAAAATATATTAATCAATCAATCAATCAATCACCAGTGGGTGAGGGGCAGTGACAGGCGATGGAGCTAGACAGTGAGTGGAGGCTGTGCCGTGGGGAACGCTCAAAGGGAGAGCTTGGTTTTCTCAGGCACTAGGGAGCCACTGATGGTTGTAGAGCAGAGGCAGCCGTGGGGGGTGGATGAGGACAGCGATTCCAGAAGCTGTGAGCTAGGAATCCATCCCTGTCTCTGGCGGTGGGGGAGGGGGGGGGATGTGTTCGGTCATAAAGGAACTGGCTTTGACCGTAAAGGGAGTTTTTTTGTTTGTTTTTTTCTTTTCTCCTTTTTTGTTGGTTTCTTTAAACTGGAAAATTCAGAGAGGGTTTGGCTGCGTTTTGGTGGCTTGGTGATGTCACCGCACACTGGGGTTTCTTTGTCTCTCGGCTCTGTGTTCCCAGCTGTCAGCCGCCGCCGCCCGCCCGGGCCTGCCTGCCCCTCTCTGGGGACAACGGCCCAGAGTCCCTTGCTCCCCTGTCCTCCCTGGGGGGAGGGAGGGGGGAGCTGCTTCCAGAAGGTTCTCTCAGAAGATCAGGTTTGGAGCCCCCACAGCTCCCTACTTCAGTATCGCTGCCCCAAAGACAGTGTATCCTGGCCCCTCCCCGAGCCAGGAGCCAGGGATGGTTCGCTGAGGCCGGGCCACCCCTTGTGGTTGGAAGTTGGGGTCGCTCCCGATAAAACGGTCCGCAGGCCGACGCTCTGTCCACGGAGCCGCGCCGGCCCGGGCTGGCCTGCTCTCCTGGGTCGGCTGTCTGTCCCGGGCGGCCTGCGTGCCCTCGCCCTGGGGGCTCATGCCCGTCTCTGTGCCCAGGTTCAGGATGCCCAACTGGGGAGGAGGCAAGAAGTGCGGCGTGTGCCAGAAGACCGTGTACTTCGCCGAGGAGGTGCAATGTGAAGGCAGCAGCTTCCACAAATCCTGCTTCCTGTGCAGTGAGTAGACCTGGCCTGCAGTTGCCATGGGGATGGGGGGGGGGCACCCCGCACCCCAGGGCCGGGCCTGTCAGAGCCCCAGGGAGCTGGCCCCGCGTGGGATGTAAACAGCTTGACATTTGGCCGCAGCCCCGGCCGGGGGTGGGGGGTGGGGGGCGGGAGGCACTTAAGGGCTCTTTGTTCCCCGGAAGCCGCTGTCCAAGCCGACACAGGCCAGGGCCAGGGCCGGTGGGGGCCGCGGGCGGGCGCGGGCCGAGCGCCAGGCTGCGGAGACGCGGTGAGGGAAACTTTCCACTCGCTCCGTCCTTCCTCTCTCTGCCACCGTCCTGTGTCCCGGGAGAGGGAGGCGGGTTCGGCCGAAGCGTTCGCCGGCCTGCGGGTTATCCCTGGAGTGGAGGCCCGGTCGGCCGGCGGCTCCCCTGGCGGCTCCTTCCTCCCGCCGGGGGCCAGCCAGCCCTCACCTCGGTCACTCCCCTTCCTGCACCCACAGCCTGGGACAGGCCACGGGGAACCCCAGCTCCTGGGTCTCCGCGCCCGACAGCCCAGAGCAGGGCTCGCTGCCATCCCAGCCGGGACCAGGGGAGCAGGCGGCAGGTGCCCAGGGACCCCGCCTCCTCGCCCTTTGCTGGCTGGTGCCCGGACGAGGGGTGTGTTCCCAGCACCCAGGAGGTGACGTTGTGGGGGGGGGGGGGCGTCCCCAGTTCATTGTGATCAGAGCTGAGGATCTGGGTTTGAAGATGGGGCATCTTCCGCCGACACGGTGCCCTGGAAGGCGGGCAGAGGGGACGCTGGGATGGCCCGGGTTTCAGCCAGTTCTGTTGTCAGGGTTTATGTCGGGCTCTGTTTTGTTTTATTAAAATGCCAGAGGCCCGGTGCACGAAATTTGTGCACGGGTAGGGTCCCTAGGCCTGGCCGGCGATCTGATCGGGGCCTTCCAGCTGCCGGCTGGGGCCTGCCTTCGTTCCGCGCCGCCCCCTGGTGGTCAGCGCATGTCATAGCAAGCGATTGAACTACCGAGGGGACAATTTGCGTATTAGGCTTTTATATATATAGATTTTTTTTAAAATATATTTTATTGATTTTTTACAGAGAGGAAGAGAGAGGGATAGAGAGTTAGAAACATCAATCAGCTGCCTCTTGCACACCCCCTACTGGGGATGTGCCCGCAACCAAGGTACATGCCCTTGACCGGAATCGAACCTGGGACCCTTGAGTCCACAGGCCGACGCTCTATCCATTGAGCCAAACCGGTTTCGGCTATATAGATATTTTTATTGATGTCAGAGAGGAAGGGAAAGGGAGAGAGAGAGAAACGTCCATGATGAGAGAGAATCCTGGATCGGCTGCCTCCTGCACGCCCCCTGACCGGGAATTGAACCGAGACCTCCTGATTCGTAGGTCGATGTTCAACTACTGAGCTACACCGGCCGGGCCGGGCCAGGACTCGGCTTTCATCTCTGTGTGGTGATGGGCAGGTTGCCCTGGGGACGGGGGTGGGGGGGCTTCTCTCTGGCTGAGTTTTCTCGCTGTTTCCCGGGAGATAAGGATGCCGGGCTGTTGCTCGGGCAGTGAAGCGCCTAAAGGAAGAGTGAGTGTTCAGCAGGTGACCTCGGTGAGATGGGGTCACAGAGGAGACCCCTCAGGGGCCGACGACCCAGCCCCCGGCCCTCCTCCCGTGTCACAGGAAGCACCCTTAGGAGAGTCTGGGGCCTCTTCGTCCCAGGTGCCTTGCGATCCAGGGTGGGAACCAGTTGGGCCACCTGCTCGCCAGGCCTCTCCCTGCTGCCGGGTGGATCTGCAGGGCCCCGCCCCTGCCACAGCCCACGGGTGCCGCCCCCTGGTGGTCAGCGCATGTCATAGCAATCGATTGAACTACGGAGGGGACAATTTGCATATTAGGCTTTTATATAGAGAGATATTTTTATTGGTGTCAGAGAGGAAGGGAAAGGGCGGGGTCTGAGCCCTGGTCCACTTGCCAACAGCAGCATCTTGTTATCAGCAGCTCACGTCCCTGAGGAATGTTCAGGCCGCTGACTTTTTCAGGACGAATTAGAGGGTTTGGCCTTGGCCAGGATGAGGGTCCGGGCTGCTGGGGCCCGAGGGCCTCTGTGCTTTCGGATGTTGCTTCATCCCTGACCAGGAGGCCAGCTGTGGCCAATCCTCCCCTCCCCGCCTCCCCTCCCCCCTGCAGTCCTGCCTGTGGGGTGGCTTCGTCAGGAATTCAGGGGCCAGGGCGTGAGGAGGTGTGGACGATTCGAAACAGTTGTACAAGTCAGGCCACGTGGCCCAGCCGGCGTGGCTCCGTGGTTGAGCGTCAACCTATGAGCCAGGAGGTCACGGTTCGATTCCCGGTCAGGGCACATGCCCAAGTGGCAGGCTCGATCCCCAGTGAGGGGCGTGCAGGAGGCAGCCGATCAATGGTTCTCTCTCATCATGGATCTCTCTCTCTCTCCCTCTCTTTCCTCTCTGAAGTCAATAAAAAATATATTAAAAGAAAAAAAAAGTCGCCCTCGCCGGTTTGGTTCAGTGGATAGAGCGTCGGCCTGCGGACTGAAGGGTCCCAGGTTCGATTCTGGTCAAGGGCGTGTACCTTGGTTGCGGGCACATCCCCATTGGGGGGTGTGCAGGAGGCAGCTGATCGATGTTTCTCTCTCATCAGTGTTTCTGGCTCTCTGTCCCTCTCCCTTCCTCTCTGTAAAAAATCAATAAATATATTTAAAAAAAAAAAAAAAGTCAAGCAGCAGAGCAGGGTGGGAGGGGGTGTTGTGAAGCTCACAGCCCCGCGTGGGGAGCGGGCTCAGGTCCCTGGGGTCTCTGGGGTCGGAGCTCAGGAGGTGCCCGCCGGCGGGGTGGGGCGGGCCTGGTTCCCGGTGCCCAGGACGGCCGCGGGCACTCAGCCACCTGTTTGGAATGGAGAGGGTGTCGCTTTCCTTGGGCCCTGAAGAGCGTCCAGCTCGCGTTCAAGAATTCAGAGTAACCCTCAGAGTCACAGGACTTTTCCTTCTAAGGCAGAGAGCGGCCGCGGGGCCTGGGCCTGGGCCTGGCTGGCGTGAAGGGCCGTAGCTCCCGGCTGGCCAGGCCCAAGGGTGTCCCCAGAGTCCCCCTGACCATCGCGGTCCTTGGCTCTGGGTCTGGGACGGACAGGAAGGCGGGATGAAGCAATAGACAGACTCGGGGAGCTTGGCCTTTGACCCGGGAGCGGGGACGGAGGGGGCCTGCACTGCGCTCCTGTGGCCGCACACAGTAGGTGTGTTGCACACAGTAGGTGCATAGGGCATGTGATCAGCTGGCAGGAATGCTCAGCTCCTCGATGGGGGGACCTGCTTCCTCGGCTCTTGTCCTGGGACGTTCATTTGGTTCCAGGACATTCCTTAAGGATCGGGGTTCAGCGTGCCCCACGGACTGCCCCCTCAAACTCGCGCGCGCGGAGGTCAGAAAGCCCAGAGCAGCCCTGCCTGTCCCCCCAGCCCATCCTCCTCCGTCCTCCCTCCCAGGAGGTTTAAAGCTGGGCTCCTTGCAACCGGGCCCCCCCTCTTGCCTTTAAAGGGCCAGCGTCCCCTCCCTCTGAGCCCCACGTTTAGAGGCTCCAGACTAAATAAGGGCCCTCCTGTCCTGTCCTCGAGATCCCCACCTCATTCCAGCGCTCGGGGCGGCCCAAATACGGAGCTCCCCGCCGCCTCCCTGGGGCTTGGCTCCGGGACGCGGGGAACAGCGGGGCCGAGGCCTCCAACATTCCCTTCTAGGGTGGAAGTCGGGACACGCTTCCCGTAAGACCCAGAAGGAACGGGGAATCCCAGGACCCGGGCCGCAGAGAGCAGAGGGGGGGGGTGTCTCTTCCCACGGGTCCCTCCGCCAGGCACCCCGGGGGCTCAGCCAGAGGGGACCCAGGGCCTGCAGTCCGTCCTCGGGGGGCGCCCTGCCGGGCGGACTGAGCCCCGACTTCTAGATGCTTCTGACAACCGCCCGCCGTCCGTCCGGCTCTGCTCTCCCCGAGCCCCGTGCTCTCCGCCTCCCACCCGCACCCCCTCAGGGCCTCCCCCCCCACGCCCCACTCCTCCACGCCCGCCCCCATCAGCACCCCCAGGTGCTCCGCTCCCCAAGGTTT
This sequence comes from Cnephaeus nilssonii, assembly GCF_951640355.1. NCBI lineage: Eukaryota > Metazoa > Chordata > Mammalia > Chiroptera > Vespertilionidae > Cnephaeus > Cnephaeus nilssonii. The sequence continues at coordinate 19,296,422 of NC_137094.1, read as the reverse complement.
CTTCTGGCCCAGGTCAGGGAGGGGGAGCCCCTGCAACCTTTCCCACCTCGACACAGAGCCCGGCCGGCCGGCGTGGTCAGGGTTCGATGCCCGGTTAGGGCACACGCCCGGGTTGCAGGCTCCATGCCAGTGGGGGGTGTGCAGGAGGCAGCTGATCCATGATTCTCTCTCATCGTGGATGTTTCTCTCTTTCTCTCTCTCTCCCTCTCCCTTCCTCTCTGGAATCAATACACATACACTTTAAAAAAGGAAATGTGGCCCTCACCAGTGTGGCTCAGTGGATAGAGCAGGCGTCCTCAGACTACGGCCCGCAGGCCACATGCGGGTGTTTTTGCCGTTTTGTTTTTTTACTTCAAAATGAGATATGTGCAGTTTGCATAGGAATTTGTTCATGGTTTTTTTTTAAACTATAGTCCGGCCCTCCAACGGTCTGAGGGACAGTGAACTGGTCCCCCGTTTAAAAAGTTTGAGGACCCCTGGGATAGAGCGTCGGCCTGTGGACTGAAGGGTCCCGGGTTCGATTCCGGTCAAGGGCATGTACCTTGGTTGTGGGCACATCCCCAGTGGGGAGTGTGCAGGAGGCAGCTGATCCATGTTTCTCTCTCATCGATGCTTCTAGCTCTCTGTCCTTCTCCCTCTCCCTTCCTCTCTGTAAAAAATCAATAGAAAATATATTTTTAAAAAAAGGAAATGTGTTTTTAAAATAATAATAAATAAATACTAAGTTTCCCTTTGGGGCGCATTGCTTCACCCGCACCCCCTCCCCCCACGTAGACACGGATCGTCCCTCCTGGACCCCACTGCTGGGAGCGGCAAAGCCCCACCCCTCCCTCCCTTCCTTCCTGTCTTTTTTCTCCTCTCCTGTCGGGACACGGGACAAGGGACACGGGACACGTGATCTCTTTCTCGTGGGCAGAGTGACGGCCTCCCGGGCTCCCTGGGCTGCTGCCTCCTCCAAACCCCGCGTGCACGGGGAGGCGCGAGGGCTGGGGGCTGAGGGGGAGCCACGGGACCCTCACGCGCTGTGTCCCCCCCCCCCCGCCCCCCGCAGTGGTCTGCAAGAAGAACCTGGACAGCACGACCGTGGCCGTGCACGGCGAGGAGATCTACTGCCGGTCCTGCTACGGCAAGAAGTACGGCCCCAAGGGCTACGGCTACGGGCAGGGCGCCGGCACGCTCAGCACCGACAAGGGGGAGTCGCTGGGCATCCGGCATGAGGAGTGAGTACCCGAGCCCCCCCCCCCGCCGCCGCCCCCCACACACTCAGCCACGGCATCGACGGCTCCGAGGGCCTATTTCCGGAGGAGCTGGGGTCCCAGGGGAACTAGCCAGGCCGGGCGCCCCCCTATGTGGCCGGTTAGAGCTGGGAGGGAGGGCCCCCCCGGGATAACTGGGTCCCATGTCCCCCTTTTTTTTTTATAGGTGTGTATCTTTATTGATGTCAGAGAGGACGGGAGGTGGGGGATTGAGAGAGAGAGAGGAACATTGATGTGAGAGAGAATCATGAATCAGCTGCCTCCTGGTTCCCAGGTCGACGCTCAACCACGGAGCCACGCCGGCCGGACCCCTGTTCATAGCTAAGAAAACGCAGCCCGATGTCAGTCACGGGACCGGGGTCCCCAGCCAGGGAGGGTCTGAGCCAGGCCAGCCTCTGCCATCTCTGTCCCTTGGTGTCTGGCACTAGGTCCCCGGCACCCAGTGACCCCTGACCCCTGACCTGCTGTCAGTGGTCAATCGGCAGTCACCCCGGCCGGCTCCTGGGCCCCGGGGGATGGACGGAAATGACCGGCGGGAGGAATGAGTTGCCACGTGCCAGCCAAGGTCGCGACCCCGCGGAAGTGATGGGTCTGCACATTTGTCCGGAAACAGCCTGACGGCGGACAGATGGCAGGCACGGGGACGCGGCGTGAGGGGGTTCCAGCTTGTGACCAGGCGGCTGGGGGCCGTAGGGTGTCTCCAGGGAAACAGCACAGCCTTGTGGGGCCCTGGGCGTCCCCATCGGGGACGTGGGAGCCCTCCCAGGAGCTCCCCATGGCCCTGGCCCTGTCACCGGCTCGGAGAGCTGCCGCTGCCCACCCCGCGTGGGACGGAGGCGGGGCCGTGCCCACGCGATGCAGACCCCCCCTCGTCCTCCGTCCTGCAGGGCCCCCGGCCACAGGCCCACCACCAACCCCAACGCCTCCAAGTTCGCCCAGAAGATGGGGGGCTCCGAGCGCTGCCCCCGCTGCGGCCAGGCCGTCTACGCCGCGGAGAAGGTGATCGGTGCCGGGAAGGTAAGGGGGGCGGGGGGGGCGGTGCCGCCCGGGTCGCGGGGGGGCGGGGCGCGCGGCCGTGATGCACCTGCTTGACACGTGGGTCCCGGGACTTGTCACGTCCGGCTGTCTCTTTTCTTTCTTTTTAAAATATATTTTTATTGATTTCAGAGAGGACGGGAGAGGGAGGGAGGGAGAGAAACATCCATGATGACAGAGAGTCATGGATCGGCTGCCTCCTGCACGCCCCCCACTGGGGATCGAGCCCACAACCCTGACCGGGAATCGAACCCTGACCTCCTGGTTCCTAGGTGGACACTCAGCCCCTGAGCCACGCCGCCCGCCCGGGCTCTGTATCGAGGCCGGAAAGGTTGCGGGAGCTCCCCTCCCTGACCTGGGCGAGAAAGAAACCTTGAGGAGCGGGAGCACTTGGGGGTGCCGCCGGGGTTGGGGGGGCCGAGGCCCTGAGCGGGAGGGTGTGGTTTGCAGGGCTCTGGGGAGCGGCTGGGGTCTGGGCCCCCCTCCCGTGTCCCCGTGTCCCCGTGTCCCCGTCCCTGGGAGGAGGAGGGGGCAGCGTGCAGAGGTCTCTGGCAGCCAGGCAATCCGGCTGCTCAGTCTGCTTCCGCGCCTCCAGCCCGGACGGGGCTGTGCTGAGGGAGGCCTTTGCCCTTAAAAGGCCTGGTTCTGTCGGGCCTGGTGCCGCCTGCCTCTTGCAGGCCCGTCGCACCTCCCCCCTGAGCCTGCGCAGCCGTTGCCGCTGGAGCTGGTCTCTGAGGGGCCTTCCTGCCCGAGCGGCTCCGTCCGGCCAGGCTGCTCCCCTGGGCCCTGTGCGGGGTCCCCCCCGGCCCCCCAGCTTCTCTGTGGGCCTTCCCTGCTGAGATCAGTGCACGTCACAGAGTCACACCAGACGCCACTGGCTCAGGGCCCCTCTGGCCAGGCCAGCCCACTGGGAAAGCTGCCGGGGGGGGGGGGGGGGGGGGGGGGAGGGGAGAACGGCCTTTGGGTGAACGAGGCACCTCGCTCTAAAGCTCAGAGGCCGGGCCCTCACCGGTGTGGCTCAGTGGATGGAGCGTCGGCCTGCGGACTGAAGGGTCCCAGGTTCGATTCCGGTCAAGGGCATGGACCTTGGTTGCGGGCACCTCCCCAGTAGGGGGCGTGCAGGAGGCGGCTGATGGATGTGTCTCTCTCATCGGTGTTTCTAACTCTCTCTCCCTCTCCCTTCCTCTCTGTAAAAAATCAATAAAATATATTTAAAAAAAATAATAAATAAAGCTCAGAGGCCGGCTGCCCCCGGAGAGACCCCTGGAGAGACCGCAAGACAAAGCTCTCCTGGCCGGGCGGCCCCCGCGGACCTGGTTCTCAGGGTCATCCCGCCCGGTGGGCAGAGCGGCCCCGGAGCAGGCAGTGGCTGAGGCCGTGCAGCGGGTCAGGGCAGGGTCTGGGCAAGCCCGTGCCCACCCCGCGGACCCCACGGGTCTGCAGGAGGCTCCACCGGCTGCGCCTGTCACCAGCGTGGGGGAGGGGCACAGAGGGGGAGGGGCACGTGACAGGGCCCTGGCCTGCAGGAGACCCGAGACCCTGCTCATCCGGGTTGGGGTCCGCTCCCTGGGCCGTGACCCCACCCCCCGGCCTTCCCTTCATGGGTCAGCTGGTGCCACTGACCGTCACGCACGCAATTGAGATGCCGTGAGCTCCCCGGCTGCACCTCCGCTGCCCGGCCCCGAGGCGCCTCCCCCCGCAGCCCTGGCTGAGCAGATTCCTACCTCATTACGTCCGGGGCTGGGGCTGGGGGCCCCCTAGTCCCCGGGGCAGCATTCACGGTGGCTCCCTTCCCCGCAGTCCTGGCACAAGTCCTGCTTCCGCTGTGCCAAGTGCGGCAAAGGCCTGGAGTCCACCACGCTGGCCGACAAGGACGGCGAGATTTACTGCAAAGGTGGGTGTGGCCTTGCGCCCAGGCCCGGGGGCGGGGGGGGGGGCGGGGGGGCTGGGCGGCCATGCCCTGGCCCAGTGTCAACCGACCCCTGGCCGTGGGGTCAGGCCCCGAGCATCTCGTAGCCACCGCTGCGGCACCTTTCACAGGGGAAAACCCCAGAGGGAGGTCCGGCCAGAGCCATGGGGCACATGGGCTGGGCGGGCAGAGCGGTGCCGGGCCCTGGTCCCGGGCTGTCCCCGCCGACAGCTCTGTCCTCCCTGTTGAGGGGGGTGGACAGGGGGGGGCCGGGACCCTCCTCGCTGTGGGGCTTGGGGGGGGGGCTGCAGAAGTGGGGGTGCAGGGACGTCACGCCGCGGGGCCCGGCGGGCGCTTGGGGTCGCGTGTCTCCACGAGGTCTCTCCTCTCTGCAGGATGCTACGCCAAGAACTTCGGGCCCAAGGGCTTTGGCTTCGGGCAGGGAGCGGGGGCCTTGGTCCACTCGGAGTGAGGCCGCCTGCCCCCCCGCCCCCCCCTCCACCACCACGTGCCATCTCCACCACCCCCTCCCCGCAGCCTCGGCCACCCCCGGACGCCTCTCCTCAGCCCTGCCCACGCACGTCGCCAGGGACCGGAACTTGGTGTCTGGGCCCCTCTGGTTTGGGGTCAGCCTGAGGGCCCCCCTCAGGGGCGCCCCCTGCCTGGGGTCTGCCCCGTCACCGGCGGGGGAGTCTCCCCGGATTTCGTCTCCCACGCCCGCCCGCAGGCCTCCGTGCTCAGCCTCCTCGGCTGAGCGTCCACCACCATCTGAGCCCCCGTCTCGGGGCGCAGAGGGGAAGCTGTGGGTTCCCGACCCCAGAGCTTCTCCTCTGCGAGAAAGGGGGTGTCCCTCAGAACAGGCCTGGGGGGTCCCCCCAGCTCAGGAGTCACCGGAGCGGGGGAGGGGACAGAGAGGCATGAGACAGGGTCCTGGCCCACAGGAGACCCCTGCTCCCCTAGGCCATGACCTTGAGGCCGTGACCTTGGAGGCGGTGACCTTGAGGCCGTGACCTTTGAGACGGTGGGAATTGGTGTCCTTCCCTGTGGGGTGGGAGAACACCCAGGTCTGAGAACCCCAGAGTCCGCATATGGTCTGACCTCCCCAGCTCCCGGTTTGATGGGGGTCCCCATGAAACACCCCAATACCCACCCCTGTTTATCAGAGGCCCAGCATCTGAGGGGAGACGGCTCTGCCCCTGACCCGGGGTCCGGAGGCTGCGGCGACAGCGGCCCCCGTTCCACACACACCAGCCCCGTGCCCTGCTGACACGCCGCTCAGCCCTCAGACACCGAGGCACACCGTCCGGACACCCCTCCCCGCTGCACCCGGAGCTCAGGACCCTCCTGCCCAGCCCGGCTGCCCACCCCTCCCGGGACCTTCTCTGGCCCCGTCACCCCTCCCTTCCAGGCCCCCAGGTCAGAGCAGCAGGAGCGGGGAGAGGGTGGCCTCGACGCTCCCAGGGACAGGAAGGGGGCTAGGGGATGGAGCGGGGCCTGGAGGGCTGCGGGCCTGGGCTGTATTCAAGCTGACCCCTCACTTGGTCAATAAAAGCCATCAGAGCGGAGCTCCGGTGTCAGGTTCTGCGTCACGCCGCTGCCGGGGGTCAGGAGGGAGCCGACTGGAGGCTCCATGAGCGGGAGGAGCGGGAGGTCTGGGGATGAAGGGGTTTGTTCTTGGGCTACAGCAGGGAGCAGTTCTCACCGAACCGCACATCTGGGCGTGACACGGTGTGGACTTTTTTTAAAAATATTTTTTATTGATCTTTTACAGAGAGGAAGGGAGAGGGAGAGAGAGTTAGAAACATCGGTGAGAGAGAAACATCGATCAGCTGCCTCCTGCACGCCCCCCACTGGGGATGTGTCTGCAACCAAGGTCCATGCCCTTGACCGGAATCGAACCTGGGACCCTTCCGTCCGCAGGCCGACGCTCTATCCACTGAGCCAAACCGGTTAGGGCTGGTCCTGCCCTTCTTGATGATGTCCTGGGAAGGAACACCTGGCTCACAGGATTTGAATTCTCTTATGTAAATTTGTATATTTGAATATAAACATCCATCAGCTGCCCCCTGCACACCCCCCACTGGGGATGTGTCTGTAACCAAGGTACATGCCCTTGACCAGAATCGAACCCGGGACCTTTCAGTCTGAAGGCCGACGCTCTATCCACTGAGCCAAATTGTTTAGGGCAGGACTATTTTTTTTTTAAATATATTTTTATTGATTTCAAAGAGGGAGAGAGAGACACATCAATGATGAGAGAATCATGGATCGGCGGCCTCCTGTACGCTCCCTCCTGGGGATCGAGCCCGCAACCCGGGCCTGTGCCTTGGCTGGGAATCGAACCCTGACCTCCTGGTTCATGGGTTGATGCTCAGCCACTCAAGCTGGGCAAGGCCTTTGGAATTTGAGGGGCTCAGCGAGGCCCCCAAACGTCTCCGGGGTTGGAAAGGAAGGAAGTTCCCCAGTGTGAGAGGGGAACTGGGCCATGGGAACTTCCCTGTGAAATCGAGAGCTCGCCGCGCCCGGGGGTGGGAGGGAGGGCCTGGCCCACGCCCAGCACTGCCAGGGCCCTGCCTTCCTCCGTGCAGCCGGCTCCAGTAACACCCTGCGGACGGGACGGCCTGTAACCAACAGAGATTTATTCCTCACGGCCCGGCCGGCCTGGCTCCGTGCTTGAGCATCGACCTAGGAACCAGGAGGTCACACAGTTCGATTCCCGGTCAGGGCACATGCTCAGGTTGCGGGCTTGATCCCCAGTAGGGGGCGTGCAGGAGGCAGCTGATCCATGATGCTCATCATTCATGTTTCTCTCTCTCCCTACCTCTCTGACATCAATAAAAATATATTAAACTTAAACAAAATGAAACAATGAGCAGACCTGGCTGGTGTGGCTCAGTGGATAGAGCGTCGGCCTGCGGACTGAAGGGTCCTGGGTTCGATTCCGGCCAAGGGCACATGCCTGGGTTGCAGGCTCCGTCCCCAGTAGGGGGCGTGCAGGAGGCAGCCAATCAATGATTCTCTCTCATCATTGATGTTTCTCTCTCTCTCTTGCTCTCTCCCTGCCTTCCTTTCTGAAATCAATAAAAACATATTTAAAAAAAAAGAAAAAGGCCGGAACCAGTTGGCTCAGTGGATAGAGCGTCGGCCTGCGGACTGAAGGGTCCCGGGTTCGATTTCGGTCAAGGGCTTGTACCTTGGATGCGGGCACATCCCTAGTGGGGGGTGTGCAAGAGGCAGCTGATCGATGTTTCTCTCTCATCGATGTTTCTAACTCTCTATCCCTCTCTCTTCCTCTCTGTAAAAAATCAATAAAATATATATTAAAAAAATAATAATAAAATAAAATAAAGAAATAAAAAAAAAGAAAAAGAAAGAAAGAAACAAGGAGCAGATGCTCTGCTAGTAATACAACAAGCCTCCTGAACATCACGGCCCGGTGACCAGATCCAGCCTTGGGCCTGGCAGACCCCCTCCCTGACCCTGGGACAGGGACCTAACCCTCCCTCTATGGGACCAATCAATAGTGCGGGACTGGAGGCCCGAGCCAGGTGACAGGTGACCTCGCTGGGGCGGCTCAGAGGGGCCTGCCGCCCAGCTGAGTCCCAGGAAGGTCAAGGTCTCTGGGTCCAGCCCAGGCTGTGGCCCACGGAGTCTCCAGAAGGGTTTGTGCTGGGAGAGGAGGGATGGGTGGGTGGGTGGATGGATGGATGGGTGGGTGGATGGATGGATGGATGGATGGATGGGTGGGTGGGTGGGTGGGTGGCTGGCTGGCTGGCTGGCTGGCTGGGTGGGTGGATGGATGGATGGATGGATGGATGGATGGATGGATGGATGGATGGGTGGATGGGTGGATGGGTGGATGGATGGATGGATGGATGGCTCCCCACACACACCTGCATCCTCTTCTGCTCTGGGGGAGGCCCACAGGAGAGGCCCGAATGGGGGTTTGGGGCCCAAAATTGAGGTCAGGCTGCCCTCTGCTGGCTGCTTGGGCAGGTCTCTGCACCCCGACTGTAGGCCAATCCTGCCTCTCTCGCCTTCCTGAGCAGCCCCATTGTGTGTGTGTGTGGGGGGGGGGGCTGGACGCACCCCCTTGGAGTGAACCCCTGACCCTGAAGCCCCTGAGCGCAGTGTGGTGGAGAGGGGGGCGAGCGGAAGGGCTGGGGAGAGGGACGGCACCTGGGGGCGTGGCACCTTGCAGGGAGCAGGGCCCGCCGCCAGGTGGCGCTGTGGCGTCGGAGCAGGAGGCCGGCGCCCAGGCCGCACATCCCTCCCCCGCCCCCTGGGCCCTGCGGGGCCGGGCTCACCTGCAATCCCAGGTGATGGCTGCTCCCCGGAGTGTTCCCTGCCAAAGGGGCTGTGGCGCTCACACCGCGGGGGACTGACCCCAAGGAGGGGGCAAGGGTCGTGGTGTCCATTCAGGCATTGCTCTCCTCGGTTCCTCGCATCTCTGGGCTGGGTGCCAGGGGTGCACCCAGGGGTGCAGGGTGGCAGGCGGGCGTGATGGGGCAGAGCTGCCGCCTGGTGGGAGGCCCCGTCCAGGAAGCCTCCCTCCTCCCAGAGCCCTCGCCACCTGTGCGGGGCTCCTGGGGGCGGAGGACAGAGACGGAGGAGCCAGCGGAGGGGTGAGGCCGGGAGGAGGGCGAGGGGGGCGGGGTGAGCCGCTGGTAAGTGTGGGAGCAATGAATCCCCCAACAGGGCAGAAATCCTGTGGGAGGGGCCACACCTGGATCAGGTGAGGGGGTGGCCGTGAGCCCGGCAGGGGAAGAACCCCCAGGATAAACTGCTGATGGGGCCCTGCCTCCCGCCACCCTGGTCCCAACTCCAAACCCCTCTCCCCCCCCCCCCCGCCCCCAATGAGAATCACGTGTGGAGCCTTTTTTAAAAAATATATATTTCTTTATTGATTTCAGAGAGGAAGGGAGAGAGAGAGAGAGAGATAGAAACATCAATGATTAGAGAGAATAATTGATTGGCTGCCTCCTGCACGCCCCCTACTGGGGATTGAGCCCACAACCCGGGCATGTGCCCTTGGGCGGAATCGAACCTGGGACCCTTCAGTCCGCAGGCCCATGCTCTATCCACTGAGCCACACCAGCTGGGCCTTTGTGGAGCCTTTTTAATATATTGATTTCAGAGAGGAAGGGAGAGGCAGAGGGAGAGAAACATCAATGATGAGAGAATCATCAATGATGAGAATCATGGATTGGCTGCCTCTTGCATGCCCCCTACTGGGGATGCAGCCTGCAACCCGGGCCTGTGCCCTGACCAGGAATAGAACCCGAGACCCTTCAGTCTGCACGCCAATGCTCTGTCCCAGGGGTCGGCAAACTCATGAGTCCACGGAGCCAAATATCAACAGGACAACGATTGAAATTTCTTTAGAGAGCCACATTTTTTAAACTTAAACCCTATGGGTAGGTACATTGTGATGAACTTAATGAGGGGACTCCTAAGCTGGCCTTTGCTAAACACTCACGGGGCCAAAGAGCCGCATGTGGCTCTCGAGCCGCAGTTTGCCGACCACTGCCCTCTCCACCGAGCCAAACCGGCTAGCGCCCCAGGTCTCCTTTAAAAGAATCCTCCGTGTGCCGGGAGGTGGGAGGAGTCCTGCTAGGACCATAGCAGTAGCCAGCAAGCACCGAGCACACACCGTGGGCTGGCACGGGTCCGCCTGTCGTCTTTTTTGGTTCCTACGTCAGCAGCACGACGGGGTGCCGGGAGCCCTGCACCCCAGAAGAGGGAGCCGAGCTCTGGTGAAGCTTTAGGCAGCCGCCGCGCCGACGACGTCACAGGCAAGCCGTGGCGCCGACCTGGGAACCAGCTGTGTGACTTTGGGCCGGCCTCCCCCCCTCGGGGCCTCCGCCGCGCCTGCGTGAGGCGAGGGTGCTGGCCTCCATCCACGCCCGAGGAGCGCTTCCCAGGCGGCCGGGACCTTGTGAAAATGCAGATGCCACTCCGGCGCTCGGGGTGGGGCCTGGGACCCGGCTCCGCTGCCCGGCTCCCAGGCGAAGGCGGTGCTGGTGCCCTGACCCAGGCGGCCCTCGGGGGCCCCGCCCGCCTCGCACGCTCTGAGTTTATGGGTCCAGGAAGACTCACCCCAAAGGCCAGGAAAACCCAGGAAGCAGGTCGGAGGAGGAAAGCGCTTCGTGGGCATTTTCGTGCCTGGACAGGCCCCCGGGGCGGTTCTAAGCCGCCGCCCCGGAGCCTCCCGCGCTTCCGCTCGCTGACCGCGGCCAGACTCCTCCAGGCGGTCCCTGGGCTTGGTCCGGGGCCCACGGGGGGTGTTTCTCCCTGCCTGCGGGCGACACCCACGGGTCCCTGGTGGCCACCCTGCTGGTCCCGCAGGGCTGGCCACGCTCTCTGCCCCATCCGGGTCACACCCCTCTTCCTCCCTGGAAACCAGAGGTGGCCTCGTGGCGTGGCTTGCTCTGGGCCCATGGTCGGCAAACCCATTAGTCTACAGAGCCAAATATCAATAGCACAACGACTGAAATTTCTCTTGAGAGCCACATTTTTTAAACTTAAACTTCTTCTAACGCCACTTCTTCCACATAGACTCGCCCAGGCCGTGGTGTTTTGTGGAAGAGCCACACTCCAGGGGCCAAAGAGCCGCCTGTGGCTCGCGAGCCGCCGTTTGCCGACCACGGCTCTGGGCTGAGATGAGAAATGTCCCTTGTGAGCAAAACTCTTTAAGCGCCTCCGCGTACGCCCCGGCCGGTGTGGCTCAGTGGATAGAGCGTCGGCCTGCAGACTGAAGGGTCCCGGGTTCGATTCCAGTCAAGGGCACGTGCCCGGGTTGCAGGCTTGGTCCATAGTAGGGGGCGTGCAGGAGGCAGCCGATCAGTGATTCTCTCTCATCACTGATGTTTCTCTCTTTCTCTCTCTCTCTCCCTCTCCCTTCCTCTCTGAAATCAATAAAAACATTTTTTTTTAAAAAAGAGAGAGAGATGCCCTAGCTGGTGTGGCTCAGTGGATAGAGCGCCGGCCTGCGGACTGAAGGGTCCCGGGTTCGATTCCAGTCAAGGGTACATGCCTGGTTGCTGGCTTGATCCCCAGTAGGAGGCAGCCAATCAATGATTCTCTCTCATCATTGATGTTTCTCTCTCTCCCTCTCCCTTCCTCTCTGAAATCAACAAAAATATATTTTTAAAAGAGAGAGAAAGAGAGAGAACTGTCTCCCAGTGGCCCGCCCAGAGCCTGGCTCACACTTAACTCGCCCCCGTGTCCAGGTTGGCATGGCTGTTGCGGGCAGGTTGGCTAAGGCCATGCATTCCCCAGGGGGTCAGCCAGTCTGATGTCCCTGCCCCTCGGCCCAGGGTCCCCTCGGCCCAGGGTCACGCCAGGGAGGCCCCTTTGCCAGTCAACACGAGCGCCCAGAGGCCAGCGTGACCCGGGAAAGGGGAGAAGCCTGCAGGCCCCGGCCTGAGCCCCGAGCCCACGGTCCCGTCCCTGCCAGACCCACGCGGGGTTCAGATGCCCATCAAGCCCAGGCTCAGCCGCCAGCGAGGGGGCAGCGGGCGCTCTCCAGACCAAAGGGATCCCCGGTGCGTCAGGGAAGTTACGGGGCTGGAAGGCGATGAAAGGGCCGCGGTGCGTGGGAGGGGATTTCCAGTGAGAGCCGGCCGGGAGCAAGCCTGGGCGGGTTGGCTCCGGGGTGCTGCCCTCTCCAGGTCTGTGGCAAGGGAGCCCCAAAAACCCAGAGCCTCACCCAGAGCCTCGAAACCTCGATCCGTTTCCCTCCGAGGACACCCACAGCTCGGGAATGGAGGCCCCACAGCCGAGGGGTGGGGAGAGGTCAGCGGGGTGGGGGGAGGGGGAGTCTCCCCGGGAGAGGGGGCACCTGTGGATGGAGGGGGGGTGCAGAATCAGGGGGCGGGGAGCACAGCTGTGGGCCTGCCCCCGTCCGGATGGGGAGGAGCTACCTGACCCTGGAACCTGGGTCAGGCTGAGGAGGGAGTAGCAGTAACCTTTTTAAAAAAATATATATATATTGATTGATTTTACAGAGAGGAAGGGAGAGGGATAGAGAGTTAGAAACATCGATGAGAGAGAAACATCGCTCAGCTGCCTCCTGCACACCCCCTGCTGGGGATGTGCCCGCAACCAAGGTACATGCCCTTGACGGGATCGAACCCGGGACCCTTCAGTCCCCTGGCTGATGCTCTATCCACTGAGCCAAACTGGTTAGGGCACCTTTTTAAAAATATATATTTTTATTGATTTCAGAGAGGAAGGGAGAGGGAGAGGGAGAGAAACATCCATGATGAGAGAGAACCATGGACCGGCTGCCTCCTGCACGCCCCCCACTGGGGATGGAGCCCACAACCCGGGCACATGCCCTGACCGGGAATCGAACCCTGACCTCCTGGTTCCTAGGTCGACGCTCCACCCCTGAGCCACGCCGGCCGGCACCGTTGTTTCTTCCCACCCCGTCCTGGAGGCCGCCGGAGGGGACCCAGGCTCCCTCCTCCTCGTGGCTCCAGCCCGCGGTTCCCGGGACGCCGTGTCACCGAGCACGTTCCAGCTGGACCCAGACGGACTGACGGACTGACAGGGCAGATCGGCTTTCCCCCGGGGGAGGGGGGCCACTCTGGCTGCAACGAGGGCACATTCTGTCCAGCAGGCCGTGTGCAGTCAACACGTCAGTACGAACCGAGTGCCTCCAGGCCCAGCACTGCCCCAGCCGAGGGCCCCCCAAAAGGCCAAGTTAGGGCTCCCCTCCCAGGGGCGGGGCAGGGGTACCCCAGCAGGCAGGGAGCACCAGCCCCTGCATCCTGCTCCTCCTGGCTCCCCAAATCTCCTCGATCCTCCTCACGGCCCCAGGAATCCACCGCGGGGCCCGAGCCGCTCCCCGATGGGGAAAGGTTTGGGATGAGTCATCGGCTCCCCTGCCAGGAGGCAGGTCATGAGACGGGAGGACAGGACTCCCAGGTCCCAGGGACCTGCACGGGCCGGGGGTGGCGTCACCGCCAGAGGCCGGGTCCTCTCGGCCCCCCCACATCCCCATTCCGGCTGTGCCACGGACAAGGCTGTGTGGCCGTGCCGAGGTGGCTTGACCTCTCTGAGCCCTGGCTTGCTTTCCTCCCGGTTCAGGGGGCCCCGTGGCCCTGCAGAGCCCTGGAGGCTGTGAGCGGACCGGGGGCTGGGAGCGAGCCTTTAGAGTCCCCGGCCCTCACGGTGGGACTCTGCCCGGCTGGGGCGCTTGGGGGACCCCCCCCCCCCGGGAAGGATTGGGGGCTGGAGAGAGGAACCCCAGGAGGGCATTGCTGGCAGATGGCTGAGACCTGGGGGGTCCCTGAGTCAGGGCTGAGGGCACCTTGAGCGCCCTCCATGGCCACACTCCAGGCCTCAAGGGACACCCATCTGGGCTCCCTCCGTTCTCTCCCGGAGGGGGGTGGGGAGGTGGGGGGAGGGGGAAATCACGTTTGTGGGGACGCTGGGACTCCGGGAGGTGCCAGGCCCTGGGCCCCGGCCTTCCACAGATGTTACCTCACGTGCCCGTCGGAATCCAGGCGAGGAGAAGAAAGGAATCCTCCCATTTAACAGACGGGGAAAGTGGAGGACTGGGAGGCTGCCTGAGGTGGGCAGGTCACAGAAGGGAGGGGAGGAGTCGAGGTCTGAGCCCAAAGCTCATGTATGTGTGTATATACACGGAGTGGCCAGATTACTATGATCTCTGAACGCATAATAATCTGGCCACTCAGCGTCTATCCTATATGATAAAAGGCTAATATGCAAATTGTCCCCTCGACCAGGAGTTCGACCAGCAGGCAGGCCGGCCAACCGCCCATGTCCCCTCCCCCCTGGCCAGGCTGGCCGGACCCCACCCATGCACGAATTCATGCACTGGGCCAGATTATTATGCGTTCAGAGATCATAATAATCTGGCCACTCAGTGTTTACATACATTTTATTGATTTCAGAGAGGAAGGGAGAAACATCAGTGATGAGAGGGAATCATGGATCGGCTGCCTCTTGCACCCCCCGCCCATGCTGGGCCTGTGCCCCCAACGGGAATCAAACCCTGACCTCCTGGTTCCTAGGTCGAAGCTCAATCACTGAGCCACACCAGCCGGGTCACACAAAAACTTTTTAGGCAGCAAAGAGAGGGAACCCCACCCCCCACCCTAAGTCTCCCCCCAAACTCAGTCTGGGGACAAGGCCTTTCTCTGAGGAGGGGAGCATCAGGCCTGGGGCTGAGCCGGGGCCCACCTGGCCTGTGTGATGGAGAGGACTCTAGGCAGGGAGACCCCCAGGTCACCCTGGCGTCCCTCCTGGCTCCCCAAATCCCCTCCATCCCAGGGGAGACTGAGTGACCTCCGGTTCCTCTCCTCCGTTCGCACTGGCTTCTCCCCACCAGGCCCCCCTCTCCGGGGTGGGGGTGGGTCTTCGGAGCAGAGACCGCTGTGCGCAGCCTCTCCAGGGCCCTGCGCCTCCAGGACTCGGCGGGTGAGGGAGGAACCCAGCGCGGATTCCCGGACTCCCGTTCCTGCCTGGACCCCAGGTCTCGCGCCTGTTTCTGATGGCACGAGGCCAGGGGGGGCTGGCCCGGCTAGGAAAGGGGGGCCGAGGCTGCGAGGCCAGGTCTCTCGCGCAGGCACCCAGCAAGCGACCCCCCCCTCTCCCCACGAGCCCGGAGCAGCGGGGGTTCAAGAAGCGGCCGACGGGAGGCCAGAGGCCCAGGCTGTTGTGTAAGCGGCGCCCCCCCCCCCCCCCCCATCTCTGGGCACCCGCCCGCCCTCCTGAGGCTCAGCGCCTTCGGGGCGTGACGGAGGCCCCGGCGGCCCCCGCCCCCAGGCCCGGCCCCGGCCGGCGCGCGGCGCGCAGGGGCGGGACCGCGGGGCAGGAATGCGCCGCGCAGGAGGCAGCGGCGGGACGTGTAAGGGCAAGTTCCCCGAGCGGCCTCCCTGCGCGCAGACGGAGCCGGGACGAGCCAGCGAGAGCTGCGGGCCGCGAAGCCGGGCGCACCGGGGCGGAGGCTGAAGCGGGGCACGGGGTGACCCAGCGCGCGCGCCGGGCAGCGGCGTCCTCGGGGCTGCGGGGCGCGCGCACCAGCGGTCTCGGGGGGGCGCAGCGGGCGCAGGAGGCGCGCGCGCGCGCGCGCTCGGCCCGGCGTTCCCGGTTCCCCCGCGGCGCTCCCGGCGCCCCGGGCCCGGGCCCATGACGGCGGCGGCGGCCGTGCTGAAGGAGGGCGTGCTGGAGAAGCGCAGCGGCGGCCTCCTGCAGCTGTGGAAGCGGAAGCGCTGCGTGCTCACCGAGCGCGGGCTGCAGCTCTTCGAGGCCAAGGGCGCGGGCGGGCGGCCCAAGGAGCTCAGCTTCGCGCGCATCAAGGCGGTGGAGTGCGTGGAGAGCACGGGGCGCCACATCTACTTCACGCTGGTGACCGAGGGCGGCGGCGAGGTCGACTTCCGCTGCCCGCTGGAGGACCCCGGCTGGAACGCCCAGATCACCCTGGGCCTGGTCAAGTTCAAGAACCAGCAGGCCATCCAGACGGTGCGCGCCCGGCAGAGCCTGGGCGCCGGAACCCTCGTGTCCTAGACCGCCGGGCGCGCCGCGGTACCTCCCCCGCCGGGGTCACATGGGGTAAGCCCTCCGGGGGGGCTGGGCGACTCTTTCTCTCCTTACCTCCCTGCCCCCCTTTCCTTGAGACAGAATGGGGGGACTCCCGCGAGCATTCATTCCCCTTAAAAGCTGGACTATCTGCTCTGGCTGGCGAGGCTCAGGGCTTGAGCATCGGCCTGTGAACCAGGAGGTCACGGTTGATTCCTGGTCAGGGCACATGTCGGGGTTTTGGGGCTGGATCCCCAGTAGTGGGGCGTGCAGGAGGCAGCCGATCAATGATTCATCAATGTTTCTCTCTCTCCCTCTCCCTTTCTCTCTGGAAAAAAAAAAAAAAAAAGCTGCACCATCCTAGGGACAGGAGAGATGAGGAGCTCAGGGGTCTGAGCCTGGGAGGCCTGCCCTTTCCTCCCCTCCCCTGTCCCCCCCCCAGCTGGACTCCCCGTGGGGACCAGGCAGGGGGTGGGACACGCCTCAGCGCAGGTTCCTTCTGCCATGACTCAGTGGAGAGCGGCTGGCCGGCCTGGGCCGTGGCTTTCTGGGAATCGGGTGGGATGCAGGCCCCTCCTAGGAGCAGGGAATCGAGGCAGATGACCTCCCCCTGTTAGCGGGGTCAACGGGGCTGTGGACAGACCGAGGAACCCCATTTGCTAGGTGGGGTCTCAGCAGGGGCGCGAGGTTCATTTTTAAACATATCTCTGTAGATTCCAGAGAGGAAGGGAGAGGGAGAGAGAGAGAGAGAGAGAGAGAAACATCCACGACGAGAGAGAACCATGGACCGGCTGCCTCCTGCACGCCCCACACCGGGGATCGAGCCCACCCCCCGGGCGTGCGCCCTGACCGGGAATCGAACCGTGACCTCCTGGTTCCTAGGTCGACGCTCCACCACGGAGCCACGCCGGCGTCGTCCACCACCTTTTGTTGACAGTGGGCCTCGGGCTGAGCTGCTGGGGGTCCCGGGGAGTTGGTGGTGGGCAGGCCAGGCCATCGATGCCCTGAGTGCCGGCCAGGGCCCAGCGGAGCCAGAGAAGCTGGGGCCGGGGGGGGGGGGGGAGCGGTGGGGGCAGGAGGGGGCCATGATGTGTTCGTGGAGATTTCTTCATCTTCTGTGAGCACCAGGGCAGAGGGCGGGGGCGGGTTTGCGTCCGGAAGGCCCAGGGGAGGGAGCAGGAATAGACCCTGGAAGGCAGGCCTGGCTCCCAGCCCCATGCCCTCTCCCCCAGATGCCACGCCCTCCCCAGGGAACCAGGGGCGAGGCTGGCGACCGGCCGGCACCCTTCCGGGATTTCGTGTTGTTGTTTGTTTTTGTTTTTTAAATATATTTTTATTGATTTCAGAGAGAGGGAGAGAGAGATAGAAACAGCAGTGATGAGAGAGAATCATGGATCGGCTGCCTCCTGCACGCCCCACGCTGGGGATCCAGCCTGCGACCCGGGCAGGTGCCCTGACCTCCTGGTTCCTAGGTGGACACTCGTCCCCTGAGCCACACGGGCCGGCCTGTAGCATTCCAGTTGTCAAGTCCCCCTCACCACCCCCCCTCCTCCTCACCTCCCTGCCCTACAGCTTCCCCACCTTAACCAGGGGAGTCCCCCTGAGCACCCCGCTCTGACCATCCTGTAAACGCCTGCTCGCTTGGAGTGGGGGACGCTCTTTCTCTCCTTACCTCCCTCCTCCCCAAGGACTGGTCCTCATGGGTTCCTCCGGTGTGGGGGGCAGGGGGCTCCCCCATCCGTCACGGTGGGTGGTGCAAACACTCTTTTCTCTGTTTGTCCTGGAAAGCTGGTGTGGATTCTCTCTCTCTCTCTTTCTTTCCAGCGTCCGGACCCCTCGGGCGCGTGGGCCAGGCCGTGTCCCGGTCGCGATCAGGAGGCGTTGCCGCTGAAGGGTCAGGTGGCCGGCCCGGGAGGAGGGCAGAGGCCACGCGGGGCTGAGGATGAAGATTCAGCCCCCGGACGCTGCGGCGCTCAGGACGTCCCTGGCACGGAGCCCGCGAGCCACAGGCCCGACTCATGGATCACGGGGGAGACCTGGCACCGAAGCCCCTCCCGGGGCCCGGCCATCTGCCCTGCAGACGGCTGCCCGCCCCGGCTCGGTGCCCGCCCGGAGGAGGAGGGCCGTGCCCCACGGGGCGCCGAGCCTCAGGACACAGAGGCCAGCCCGGCCCCCCCAGGGGGGACCACCGCTGGACTGACCTTGGCCGGGGGGGGGGGGGGAGCCGATGGGTCTGACGCCCACGCGGGGGGGTCTCCTGCTGCTTAGTTCCCTCTGGGACCCCCCAACCCTTCCAGGCCCCCTCTTTGCACACTTCTCCCCCCGCCTCCTGTCCTTCTTCCCCGCCCCCCCGCGGTGCTAGGCCTGGAGGGGGTGGGGGTGGGGTGGGGTCTGGCCCTTACCATTTCATGCCGGTCCCCGAATGAAGACGCCCTGCCCGGGGCAGTGCCCACGCTGTCTGCCGAGTGAAATTCTTTGCCCGCGAAGACCCACCAGTCCCCGGGGCACCCGGATCCTCACCCCACTTTCCCGACACACAGCCTGCTCTTTATTTTTAATATGTTTTTATTCGGAGAGGAAGGGAGAGGGAGAGAGAGAGAAACATCCGTGATGAGAGAGAATCATGGATCGGCTGCCTTCTGCACGCCCCACACTGGGGATCGAGCCCGCACCCCCGGCATGAGCCCCGACTGGGAATCGAACCCTGACCTCCTGGCTCGTAGGTCGACACTCAACCGCGGAGCCACGAGGCCGGCTGCCGGGCAGGAGTGTGTCTTTTTAAAGACGTGACCCCGTGGGGAGAGGCTGTCTCTGCCGGGAAGGGCTCGGCCTGCTTCCCGGGTCCGGGGTGTCCCCTGTGTTCCGGGGGCTCCGGATTCTGGGGGGGGGGGAGCCTGGGCCTCGGGAATGCCCGGCGGGACCGCAGAGCGGGGTCCAGGCCTCCCCGAGGGCGCCAGCAGGCCGGGCTGTGCCAGCAGACACGCACGGGATGGAAAACTTTGCTCAGCTGCACGGCCGGGAGAGGCTGTGGCCACTGTCTGGGCCCCCCTCCCTCCCTCGCCCCCCCTTAGCCTGGCAGCCCTGCCTCCCTCCTGCCCACCGCCGGCTGCGTGAGTCATCCATGGGGCCAGGAGATGGGCAAGTCCTGGCCCAGCCACCGGGAGACTGAGGAGGCCCGGGCCGGGGAGGGGAGGGGTGCCGAGGGGAGCCGGGGCGGCTCCTGCCGTGAAGGGGGTGTGGGGCCGGGGCTGAGGCCTCCAAGGCAGTCCGAGGCTCAAGCAGCCGAAGGTGGCAAGCCTACCGGGCGCCGTGGTGAGGAACCCCGAAACCTGCCCTCCCCAGAAGCGGGGTGCACAGGCACCCAGCCTCCGTGGGGTCGCAGTGACCCCCCTGGCTTGGCCCCCTCCGGGCGTCCTGCCCCCGTCTGCGCGCCTCGGTCCGCTCGAACGTTTTTCCGAAATGCAGCCCCCTCTCCTCGGAGCCTCCGGGAGCAGCCGGGGCCCCTGGGGAGCGCCCCCCACTGACGGGAGGCCGCCTTCCCGCAGTCGTTGTGAGGATTAATTGAGGAAGTGTCTGCAGGGAGATAAGGCAGGGAGATAGGGACCATAAATGTTTGTTGTTACAGCGATAACCCTCCTCGGTGTTTAGAAAGCCGCCTGCAATTAGCCGAGAGGTAGCAGCTTGCCAGGCTCGTCCCAAATATGGGGAGGGCGGATGGGAGCCTCAGAGCCCCCCCCGCCGCCCCCCCCAGGTGAGTGTCCGAATCCTCAGGATGCTCAGAGGCAGGAAGGCGGTGCCCCCCCGACTCGGACGCCGAGGCCCACGCTGGCCTTAGCTCCCAACAGGGGCCTCTGGTGCCCGAACCTCCCGGTTAGAAGTGAGGGTGGCCCGGCCGGCGTGGCTCCGTGGCTGAGCGTCGACCTAGGAGCCAGGAGGTCAGGGTTCGATTCCCGGCCAGGGCACATGCCCGGGTTGTGGGCTCCATCCCCAGTGTGGGGTCGTGCAGGAGGCAGCCGATTCTCTCTCATGATTCGCGGGCGAGGGCCGCTGTGAAACCTTCCCTGCAGGGGTGCCCAGAAGGGGAGAGACCGAGGCCCGGCACCCCAGCATCACATTCTCACCTGGAAATTCCAGTCTGCACCCCCAGACCCACTTCCCAAACGGGCAGAGGCCCAGGACCGACAGAGCCAGCTCGGCCTCACACCGTCCCCGCCGGCTCCCGGCCCCCGGCCCCTCTGGCCTGGCCTCCCCGGTGGCGCCTGCGTGGGAGGCCTGGCGGCGTGACAGGGGCATCTGGCGGCCGAGCGAGGCCCCTGCCTTTCTCTCCCTCAGACCGCGTCTTGCCCCGGCTCAGACTCGGGCTCCCCCACCTCCCCCCGCCCGCAGTGGGGGAGGCTCTAAGTCCGCACGCCCACGCCCGCCCGCCCAGGGAAGCAGCTGGGTCCCAGGCACCACCTGTGCCCTTAACCCTTCCCAGCCGGCCCACCCCCTCCCTGGGCCCGAGCTGCTGCCCACGTGGGCGGGTGACACCGGCTGGGGCCCCGGGGTTGTTTGCTAGGGAAGGCTCAGGTGAGCCCCCGCCGCGGCCGGCGAGGACGGAGGCGGGAAAGGATGGTTGGGGGCACGTGCGCCTCCGTGGGGGTCATCTCTGGCGTGTTCAGGACTGAGCTGCACCCTGCTCTGGCCTGCACCCCGGACCCACTGGGGCCCCCCACGCCGGCCCAGGCGGGCAGCTGAACTGGCCCGGGTGCTCAGCTCTCTCTCCTTAGCGAGTTCTTAGGGTGGTGCCTGTGGCTCTCGGGAGCGGGGACCTCGTTTCCCTTCGGCGGAGAGCAAATTCCGCATAAGTGACCAGGACGATGCTGACATGCCCAGCTGTCCCCAACCATCTTCCCGCCCCCCCCTCTTCTGACAGGGGTGCACTTGGGGAGCGATCACGGGCTGAGGGTGTGAGGACCAGCTGGGAGGGGGCCCCCTCTCCGTGG
This sequence comes from Cnephaeus nilssonii, assembly GCF_951640355.1. Classification (NCBI taxonomy): domain Eukaryota; kingdom Metazoa; phylum Chordata; class Mammalia; order Chiroptera; family Vespertilionidae; genus Cnephaeus; species Cnephaeus nilssonii. The sequence goes on along the minus strand of NC_137094.1, from coordinate 19,275,684 downwards.
GGACGCGGGGAGGCCGCCCCTGAGCCCGCTGAGTAGCAACAACCTGGGGACAGTGTCACAGGCTTCGTATTGACCGACTGTCTTATTTATCTTCCCCATCGGCCTGGAGCAGGGACATCCCTTCTCACTTTGTGGGTAAAGAAACTGAGGCCCGGCCGGCGTGGCTCAGGGGTGGAGCGTCGACCTAGGAACCAGGAGGTCACGGTTCGATTCCCAGTCAAGGGCACAGGCCCGGGTTGTGGGCTCGGTCCCCAGTAGGGGGCGTGCAGGAGGCAGCCGATCCGTGATTCTCTCTCATCACGGATGTTTCTCTCTCCCTCTCCTTTCCTCTCTGCAATCAAGAACAAAACATTTAAAAAAATAAAGACATTGCGAACCCAGAGACAGTTAGCCATTCGCTCAGCGTCACACAGCGATGGCGCGATGTGAGAACTAGGTCTGTGGCCGGCCGGGGGACGGGGACGCCCAGGCCGTGGCGGACAGGAGGCCGGGCCCAGCCTGGGGAGGTTTCGATCCCGCCCCGGGTGACCAGGGCTGGCGGCTGGGCAATGGTAGAATTTACTGACCACCAGGGCAGGCGGGCACGCTGCTGGGCACCGCATGAACGGCGAACAATTCACTTCATTGGGACGGCGAGGGAAGGAGGGTAGGATGGAGGCCGTGAGGATGGGAACGGAGGTTTCTCAGGGCGGGCGGGGGACGGGGGTACAATTCACAAGCCTGAAAGGTGTCCGGACCGTGGGGGTGGGAGGGAGCTGGTCCAGGCGGTGAGCCCGGCCCCCCGCCCTCCCCGCCTGGTCCAGATGGACCCCGATGCACCCCTCCCCCAAGCACCACAGAAGGACAATGGAGCCAGGGAGACTCCTCCTGGGCACAGGACGGGCGGTGCCAGGCTGCCCAGCGGGACAAGGAGCCCTTGTGCCTCGGCCTCAGATCCTGCCCCACCCTCCTGGCCTGGGGGTGGTCAGCCTTGGGGGCGGGGGGGGGGGTCGGAAGTTCAGATGCTGGGGTGGGAGGAGGCCGGGTCCCCTGGAGGTCTCAGGGAGCGTGGGGGTCATGGGGGGAGGGTGCTGGGGAGCAAGGTGGGGGTGTCTGGGGCCTGGAGGAGGCTGTGGGGGGGCTGCCCGGCGGGGTCCCCTCGGAGCAGAGGGAGCAAGGATGCTGAGTGATGGAGATCTCTCTCGTTTGATCCTCACAAGCCCTGGGAGGCAGACACAGAGGGGGTGGCGCCCCCATTTTATAGATGGGAAAACCGAGGTTCAAAGCAGCTCTGGCCTCACCCCAGGCCACCCAGGGAGGAGGAGGAGGAGGAGGAGGAGGGAGCTGGGGTTCCCAGCAGCTCTGGGAGTGGGGTTAGCAGGTGGGGCGAGACGTTCATTCAAGGCTGAGTGGACTCGGGGGTCCGGGAGGCCCTCTGAGGAGTGGGAGTCCGGGGGGGGGGTGTCCCCCTCGCTCACCTGTGCCATCGGCTTTTCCTACCCCCCCCGCCCCCCCCGCCCCAACCCCCGGGTCCCAGGGAGGGAGGTGCGGGGCCCGGGCCCACAGCCCGACTCTGCTCAGCTTCCCCTTGAAATTCCACGCACCCTGGGCGCTTGGCAGGAGCCCTGGGCCCCATGGGAACAATCCGTCTTTCACGGCGCATTCGCATCAATCGCCCCATTGTTCGCCCGGGCTGTGCGCGCCCCCTGGTGGCCGGCCTGCACCGCCCTCCAGTCTTGGCTGCAAATAGAGCTGGGGGCTTGTTGAGTCACCAGGCCGCATCCACTCCCGGCTTCACCTCCTCCTGCTGGTCCCCGGGGCAGTCCTTCACACCCTAGTGAGAGCAAAATGCCCACAGGCCCCCCCCACGTACCCCCCTACCCATCCACCCCAACACTCCACGCTCCTCCATGCCACTGCGTCCCTGCCCAGCCTGCTCATTGGGGTCCTGATGTCTTTCCTCCTTGGCTGCCTGGGGAACGCCTATCCTTCCTTAAAAAACAAAAGCAAACCCCAAAAATCTAGCCCAGGGGTGAAGCCCGTTGGGAGTCCCCCCTGAGCGAATCCATCCTCGCGCCCGGCCAGGACCAAAGCGCCACGTGCTCCCCCTGGTGGCGAGGAGCAGAACTGCACCCCCAGCTCCTGGGCCCGGGGGCCAGGGCGGGACTGAAAAACCACCAGCGATTCCAGCAGTTGCTTAGGAATTATTTCCCTAATTTGTCATCTTAGGGGCATTTTATTCAACCAGGAGACCGCAACCCCCCACCCCCACCCCCCGAGCTCGCTGCAGCGGCCAGTCCCGGACTCAGGGGCCTGTTACGGGCCCTCGTGGACAGAATGAAAAGCCACGCTTTTGTTTTTTTTAAATCATTTTTGTTTTTTTGTTTCTTCACTTTATTTTATAGATAAAATAAGGGAATCGGGAGGATAACAATAATAATCTACTGAACACACGGAACAGGCCTTTGATGGCTGGCCACAGCTATCAACAGTGACCAGAGGAGCCCTGGCCGGTGTGGCTCAGTGGATAGAGCGTCGGCCTGCAGACTGAAGGGTCCCGGGTTCGATTCCGGTCAAGGGCATGTACCTTGGTTGCGGGCACATCCCCAGTAGGGAGTGTGCAGGAGGCAGCTGATCGATGTTTCTAACTCTCTATCCCTCTCCCTTCCTCTCTGTAAAAAAATCAACAAAATATATTTTTAAAAAATAGTGACCCTACGAGAGAGCAAATTGGAATTAAAAACACGTATGGGTTCATTCGCGCCCTGCCGGGATGGCTCATCCGCATGCACCGGAAAGGTTGCGGGTTTGATTCCTGGTCAGGGCACAGACCTAAGTTGCGGGAGAGCCACTCGGGGACTTGTTGGAAATGCAAATTTTCCTGGGATCCATCCAGGACCTGCTGAACCAGACACCCTGGGGTGGGGCCTTCCCCCCCCCCGCCCCCAGTGAATGTTTTCCCAGCCCCGTGGGGGTTCTGACGCACCCAACAGGCTGAGACCCACGGGGCCAGCAGAGGCCTGCCCTGCCCACCCCGGGCTGAGTCCTGAGGGGCCGACCGAGAACAGAAGCCCCATCGCCTTCCCCCGGACCGGTTTCCACCTGAGGAGAGGGGACGAGAGGCCTAGAACCAGGGGGGGCGGCACAGACAGTAAGTCCTGGGGCGGGAGAGGCACGCGCAGTCTGGGAGGGCTTCCTGGAGGAGGTGGCTCCCAGCAAGCACTAGGGTGCAGACGCGGAGCCCGGGGTGGGCTGGGAGGTGGCTGCCCGGCGGGTGCAGGGTGGAGGCTCGGGCAAGCTGGGAGCTGGCAGGGGAGACCTGGGTGGGGCGGGGGAGGGGCCGGGGAGGCGGGATTGGGAGACCATCAGCCGGGTTCCCAGCCCCAGCCTCGCTGGCGGATCACGTGCTGTGCTTCTAGGGTGGGGTCCACCCCGTTTGCTGGCTCCCTCTCACCCTCAGCCCCGCCCGCCCCCACCAGCCCTCCAGGGTCCAGCCCCAAACCCCACCTGCTGATCATGGGGTTTCTGGAGCAGCGGCCTGGGCTGCAGGGACCCGCCGAGACCCGGCCCCAGGCCCTCAGGCGTGAGGGCTCAGCGGGCAGTGCAGGGGGACCTGGGAGTCAGGCGGGGGGCCTTCCATGCCCTCCCCCACCCCAGCCCGGGACTGCGGGGAGATGGGCTCCGGAGGGGCAGGGTGGAGCCGCAGGGCCCACAGCTCCAGGTTCAGGGAGGCAACAGGTTTGGGCAGCGGCAGAGGGTGTGGGAGGAAGTCAGAGGGTGGGGTGGGGGGTGGCTCTGAGGGCGAGGGTGTGAGAAACGCACCAGCTGAAGGCCAGGGCCGCCCCAACCGGGAGCCTGACCCAAGCCTGTCTGCCCTCCCCTGGCCTCGCCCTCTCCAGCTGGCCCTGCGAGCTGCCACTCACCCAAACCTGGCCCCGCCCAGGCCTCCTCCTGGCCCCGCCCAGGCCTCCTCCTGGCCCCGCCCAGACCTCCTCCTGGCCCCGCCCATGCCTCCTCCTGGCCCCGCCCATACCTCCTCCTGGCCCCGCCCAGGCCCCCTCCTGGCCCCGCCCAGACTGCCTCCTGGCCCCGCCCAGGCCTCCTCCTGGCCCCGCCCAGGCCTCCTCCTGGCCCCGCCCAGGCCTCCCCCTCGAGGTGCTAGTACCAGGTGTACTGGCTAAAAATGCGGATACCAGTTAACAATGCAGATTGACCCTTTACCGGTTAATAATGCGGATTTTGTCATCAAATAAACCACGATAATTTCAAGAGAAACATCAAAAGTGCTTTGTTCAAAGTGATGTCCATCGCTAGCTACACATTTCCCCCATCTTTCAGGGAATTTGTGGGTACCGACCCAATAGAACTTTTCTTGTTTTGAGGCAGACCATTCAGAGACCCCATTGTCCACTCCTCCGTACGTGTTGAAGGGCTGCTCAGAAAGTGCGTGTGCCATCGATCGGAACACGTGGTCGTCTGAAGGAGCAAGGTCTGGTGAATATGGCGGGTGGGTTCATACTTCCCAGGTAAGATCTTTTAACGTGTCTTTAGCTGGTTTTGAAGGGTGTGATGGTGCGTCATCATGAAGCAAAATTACTTTGCCGTGTCTTCTAGAACATTCTGGTGGTTTTATGGTCAAAGCGTGGTTCAAATTGATTATTTGTTGTTGGTAGCGATCAGTACTCACGGTTTCACCTGGTTTTAGAAGCTCATACTACACCACACCTTCCTGATCCCACCAAACACAGAGCATTGTCTTCTTTCTGAAGCGATTTGGCCTGGCAGTCGATGTTGATGGTTGACCTGGATCAACCCAAGATTTTGTGCGTTTGGGATTCTCAAAACAAATCCACTTTTCATCTCCAGTCACAGTTTGATGCAAAAAAGACTTTCTTTCGTGCCGTTAAAGCAACATTTAATGATAACTATTCCGTTTTCCATTTGTCTTTCGTTCAGTTGATGTGGCACCCATTTTCCTTCCTTTAAAATCTTTCCCGTTGCTTGTAAATGATCGGAAATTGTTTGCTGAGCAACGTTTAATCTTTCTGCAAGTTGTTATTGAGTTTGACATGCATCTTCATCCAATAATGCTTGTCATTGTTGGTCTTCAACCTTTTTCAGTTGACCTGATGTTCTTTGTCTTTCACAGCGAAATCATCCCTTTTAAAGCATTTAAACCAGCGTTCACAAGTGTCTTGAGATGGAGCATGTTCACCATAAGCTTCCCGAAGTATACGATCACTTTCAGCAGCACTTTTCTTCAAAATAAAGCAATGAATTAAAACTTCCCGCAAATGCTCTTTTTTTGGCACGAAATTGGACATTTTTTAGTGTAAAAATATCTATGATGTTAACACCTTCAGCAAATTTGACATATGAAGTTTTGAAGCTTGTTGTCAATACAACAAAATAGCACACACATCAAATCGCATAGATATCAACATGTGTGTGACTCCGTCTATTGAAAAAAAATCCGCAGTATTAACCGGTACACCTGGTACCACCTGTTTATGCAACCAAACCACTTAAAACTGAACTATACAGACATTCAGCAGTTCAGAGCATCACTTAATGTTTTTTTAAAAAATATATTTTTTAATTGACTTCAGAGAAGAAGGGAGAGGGAGAGGAGAGAAATCAATGATGATGTGAACTGAGGGCCTCGGCTGCCTCCTGCACGCCCCCTACTGGGGATCGAGCCAGCAACCCGGGCCTGTGCCCTGACCAGGAATCGAACTGTGACCTCCTGGTTCCTAGGTCGATGCTCACCCACTGAGCCACACCAGCCGGGCCTCAGCTCAGCTCACAGCAGCTGCTCAGCCGGGACCTCCACCTGGGTTCCCAGGGAGAAATGGAGGCTCCTAATGGTTAGGCTGGGAACCCTCGCGGATCTGGGGTTCCTGGTGGGTGGGGGGGCCCCAGCGACTCCCGGGCCGGGCACTGTGTCTCTGCTGCCACAGGCCTTTTGTGGCCGAGAATTGAGGGGTCGTGACATTTGGGGTCTTTGTTTCCTCTGCTCTCCCTCCTGAGCCCCCAGCCTGGCCGGGGCTCAGCAATCGGCCCCAGGAATCCTGGCCCTGGAGCAAGCGGGGTGGGGGGTGGGGGCTGCAGGTGGGGGACATGGAGGAGGCGGGGGGCTGTGGCTGGCTGTCACGGAGGCCGTGGCCCGAGCAGCGGGGGCGGGCGGGCGGCGGGAGGGGCGCCCGGAAGGCAGATGCGGTGGGGCCAGGTCACTGGCTAATTTGGGCCCCTGGCTCCCCAGACCGTGACTGGCAGCTGGGCTGACAGGTGCAGGAGGGACGAGGCCTCCGTCCACACCCCCGGCCTCACGGGTTGTAGCTCCCCCGGCCAGACACTCCCTTCCCCGCCCCGTGGCCCCCCACATCCCGGGAGGGGACTCCGGCCCCATGCCGCCCCCGCAGAGCCCGGGGGGAATTGCACCGAGACCCTCAGAGGCTGGGACCCCCCGAGATTCCCTGTGCGGAGGGCCCGCTGGGCGGCACACATTCACCCCGTGGTTTGGGTGGCTTTAAACACCCTATTGTCTTGTATTGGTCAGTCTGCTCTCTCCATCTTTCCTTCTCAAAGAGCCCGGCCAGTGTGGCTCAGCGGTTAAGCATCGACCTAGGAACCAGGAGGTCACGGTTCGATTCCCGGTCGGGGCACATGCCCGGGTTGGGAGCGTGACCCCCAGTGTGGGGCATGCAGGAGGCAGCCCCCGCCCCCCGCGCCCCCATCCCTTCTCTGACCCCAGCTGCTCCCTGCCTGTGTCTTTGTGTTCCATCCCTGTGCCCAGCTGTCCCCCTCTGCCCTCCTCTGCCCCCCATGACGTCCCAGCCCCTGCCCTTCCCCCCTGGCGGCCTCCCAGAACCACAAGGTCACCTTCGCTGGGCCCCAGGATGACCGTCCAGAGAGCGAGCGGGTCTTCACCCCCGGGGCACGAGGGGTGCGTCTTCTTAGGACACCCGTCCTGAGCTCTCTCTTCCCCACCAAACAGGGGGCCCGGCCGAGCGCCCCCACCTCCTGCTTGCCAGGCCTCTCGCTAGCCTCCGAGGGGGTCGGCGCCCCGCTGTCCTGGCCCTGCCTGGCTCTGTCCCTGCAGGCCGGCCGACAATAATAGCCTGGGATTAACATAGCGGGCATTGTCTTTCTCTGACTATGGGCTGGGGACCGCGGGCTCGCCAGCCATCCTAAAAATACCCCGCGGACAGGTGCAGACCCGTGGGCGTGGGGCCGGGGACAAAGGGGGCGCGGGAGGGAGGGCGGGGAGACCGTCTCCCCGAGGTCCAGGCCTGGGGGAGCCTCCATTCCTGGAGGCCCACCTGGAGGAGGCGCTGGGCGGCCGCAGACCCTCAGGCTCCCATGGGCCGCTGCGGCCACGCCCGCTCCGCCCGGACACTCCCCGGAGCCGGCCTGCAGCGCCTCCCACACCACAGGAGCCCCCCAAAGATGTGGGCTCGGGGCCTGGCGCCCACGTTTCCTTTTCCTTGTAAGAGACGGAGGGGCGCCCGGCCGGCGTGGCTCAGTGGTTGAGCGTCGACCTATGAACCAGGAGGTCACGGTGCGAATCCCGGTCAGGGCACAGGCCCGGGTTGTGGGCTCGATCCCCGGTGTGGGGCGTGCAGGAGGCAGGGGATCCTTGATTCTCTCTCATCACGGATGCTTCTCTCTCTCTCCCTCTCCCTTCCCCTCTGACATCAACGAAAAGAAAAGGCAGCCCGCGCCCCCGAGCCCTGTGCCCCCAGGACTCCCAGGCCCCACGGTGTCGCCTCCCTGCTCCCCCCTCTGACTCCGGCTCCCTGGGTGGTTCTGGGGTTCCTGGGTTGGGGGGGGGCTCTGTGTGCACAGAATGTGAGTACCCTCCGAACCCCCAATCCCCCCCACACCCACACACATCTGCACGCCCAGGGCCTGCTGTGCTCAGCGTGTGTGTGCGTGCGTGCGTGCGTGCGTGTGTGCGTGTGTGTGTGTGTGTGTGTGTGTGTGTCTCCTCTGGGAGGTGTTGGTGGGAGGGGGCGGCGGCAGGGGGAGGGGCGCGGGTCTGTTCTATTTTTACCGGCCAGTTGCCGAGGGCCCTGGAGTTCATAGCCTCCCTCCGTGCTGCCCCCACAGTCTGCCTTTGACTCGGGGAGAGGCGAGCCCAGCTCTCAGACGGACGGACGGACGACGCTGACCCAGGTGAGTGTCTGCCCGGTTCTGGCCAGATCCAGGTCCAGCCCAGACCCAGAACCGGGGAGCGCTGGGCGGCCGGAGGACAAGAGGCTGGGAGATGGAAGAAGGGGTTTCCTGCTGGGTCAGCTGTTGGGGAGCAGCCCCGGCCCCCCCCCCCCCCCGCACCCCTCCTGCCCGTTGAGGCTTTCTATAAGGCGCCCCCGGAGCCCAGGGCGCAGCCAGCGGCTCTGTCTGCCCACGGAGCCCCCAGCGGTGCCTGGAGGGCGGGGGCACCTTGGGGAGGGGCGGCCTTGGGGATCAGGGGCAGGAGGGGGGCTCGGCTGCAGGGGGAGGTGGGGAAGAGCTGGGTGGGCCCTGGACGTGAGCGGTCCCAGCAGGGGACGGAGGAGGTGGCGGGGTGAGCGGGACTCGGGGAGCCGGGAAGACTGGCCCCGGAGCCCCTGAGCCGGGAAACCCCCTGGCCCCTTTGTCTTGAGGGACAGGCTTCGCCCCCCCCGTGCCCGTCGGACGGCAGGACAAGAGCAGGCGAGGGCCGACTGCCAGGCTCTGGGCACCGCTCCTGCCCCTGAGGAGGGGGGGCAGGTGGCGCCCGCATTGGGGGCTGCAGCCTGAACGTCTGTGCTCAGGGCACCGTCCCTGGGGTCCCCGTGGCGGCGGGGGGGGGCTCTGTCTGCCGCGGGGGCTCAAGGCAGCACCTCCCACCATGGTTTGGAGACAGTTTTTAAAATATATATATTTTATTGATTTCAGAGAGGAAGGGAGAGAGAGAGAGAGAGACAGAGACAGAGAGAGAGAGAGAGAGAGAGAGAGAGAGAGAGAGAGAGAGAGAGAGAGAGAAACATCCATGATGAGAGAGAACCATGGACCGGCTGCCTCCTGCACGCCCCACACTGGGGATGGAGCCCGCATCCCGGGCCTGTGCCCCGACCAGGAATCGAACCCTGACCTCCTGGTTTGTAGGTCGACACTCAACCACTGAGCCACACCAGCCGGGCAAGTTCTGAGATCGGGCTTCCCGGTTCAGAGGTGGGGTGTGGGCCCACGGCCACGGGGCACAACGCCGACTCATGGCACGGCAGAGAGGACCAGACGCCCTTGAACTGGGGCCAAGGTCAGGGTGGGAGCAGGAGGAAGAGCAGGGGGCTGATGTGAGAACTGTGTCCCTGGTCGCCAGGTAGCAGGGGGAGAGCCGAGGTCCTCGCCCTGCACACTCACTCACTCACACTCACACTCACACTCGCCCCTACACTCTCCTCCCCACGGGGCCTCCCTCTCTGCTCCTCCCTCCCTGTGGGCTGCCTGGTGGGGGCAGGGAAGGGGGAGACAGGAATGCTGCCTGCCCCCTCCCATTTGCCGCTATCTGCATCCGCCTCCTTATCAGCCTGCCTGTCAAGGGGTCCCATCTGCTGGGAATGCTGGGAATCGCAGCCCAGGCCGGGACCCGGGGGCCTGGCATTTGTCAGCGGGGCAGGCGGGCGGGTGGGCCCCTCGGCGCTGACAGGGGGCTCTCAGAGGCAGGGGCGGGCGCAGCCACGCGCCCACCTCAGGGTGGGGGGGCGCCCCCCGGGATGAGACGGAGGATGCCGGGCCGAGGCCCGGGACCTGGGCACTGGCATTGGGGGGCGGGGGGGCAGGGGTGCTGGGCCCACGGACAGGGGTGGGCCTTCCCCAGCTCGTGTTTCGTTCTGGACTTTCTCAGTCTCTCGGGGGGCGGGGGGGGGGGGGCCCTGAGAACAAACAGCTGGTGGCAGCATCTAATTTCAGCCAAGCATCCTGGGAACGTGGGCCCGATGGGCGCCCCCCTCCCCCTCTGTGCCCAGGGTGACAGCTGAGACTCCGGGGTCACCCCCTGCTCCCCCAGGCTGCACCCCCCACTCCCCGCAAAGCAGAGGCAGAGCTGGGGCCAGAGGGGCTCCGATGGGAGACTCGGAGACGTGGCCCCGCTCCGGGCATGGTGTGGGGACCGAGCCTACAACCCGGGCACGCGCCCTGACGGGAATCCGGGAATCCCACGGCGACCTCTTGGTTCATAGGTCGATCGACGCTCAGTCTCTCGGGCCGTGCCATCTGGACCCACCGGGACCCACTCTGCCTGGTTTCTCCTTCCCGCTGTCTGCCCCCCCCACGTGCCCCTCCCCCCGGGGACTGGGGGACGGGAGCTGTGACCTCCCTCACTCCTGTTCTCTGCCCCCAGGTGCTGCCCGCCCCCCCCCCCCGCAGCCATGCCCGAGGTGTGAGTATCCCGCCCCGCCGTGTGTGTGTGTGTGTGTGTGTGTGTGTGTGTGTGTGTGTGGGGGGGGGGGGGGGGTGTGTGTGCGGGGGGTGTGTGCGGGGGGGTGTGTGCGGGGGGGGCAGGTCCCTCTGGGGCAGAACCCAGCCCTGGAGGGGGCTCCACCGGTCCCCCCTCTGCTCCCCCCAAGCAGCTCCTCCGAGGCCGGATCCTCAAACAGGAATGATCCTGGGGGCCGGGGTCCCCCGTGTCCCCAGACATCCTGGGTCTTTGAGCAGAACCCACACCCCCCGGGTTGGCCTTTCCGGCCTGTTCCGGACTCTGTGTGTCGGCACAGGTCCCGTGACTCCCATGTGCCAGGCCCTGACTTAACGCCTCTCACGGCAGGACCCCGTGTCCAGGTGTCCCTGACTCCCCCCCTCCTCCCCTACAATCGGGGTACCGCCCCACAAGAGCCTCCCGTAGCCCAAAGGGCCGTGGGGTCTTATTCTGTCCTGACCCTTGACCGGGTCCCCGGCCGGAGGCCTGGCTTTTTGCCGGTGCCCTGGGGTCACCACCCCTCCCTCGCGCCCCCCCCCCCCCCCCCCCCCCCCCGTCCTGTGGCTGCGTGAATAACCTCTTGTTCTCGCTCTCCCTCCTCCGCCTTCTCCCGCGTTCTTCCCGCACCGGGCGCCTGCAGCGAGGTAAGTGAGGTCTGGGGTATCTGTGCTGGTGAAGTCTTTTTTTGTTTTTTGAACTATTTTTATTGATTTCAGAGAGGAAGGGAGAGGCAGAGAGAGAAACATCAATGAGAGAGAATCATGGACCGGCTGCCTCCTGCACGCCCCACACTGGGGATGGAGCCCGCAACCCGGGCCTGTGCCCCGACCGGGAATCGAACCCTGACCTCCTGGTTCCTAGGTCGATGCTCCACCACGGAGCCAGGCCGGCCGGGCCTCCATCCTGTTTTGTCTGTAATAACCTGGACTGGGTCAGGGGGAGGTGGGGGCTCAGCATCCCAACCTGCAGGGGGAGGAGGCGGGGCCCCCAGGTCTCCCGGGACCCCCGCCGCCCTCCCTGGATCTGAGAATTCTGGCAAATCCCCGAGTGGGGCTCAGAAGGGACCTCGAGCGAGCGGGGGTGCAGGGGGCCGACCGTGACCCTGGCCGGCACGCCCCTGGCCGGGCCTCGATCCTCGACTCTGCAGCCCCCGCCTCACCCCGTCTCTCCCCTTCTCACCCCCAGAGGAAATCCAAGATCACTGCCTCCCGCAAGCTCATGCTGAAGGTGAGCCAGGGCCCGGGTGGGGGGTGGGGAGGGGGGGGCGGGACTGGAACTGGGGGCCCGGCAGCTGAGAGGGGCCGGCGGCCAGCAGGGTGGGAACCAGGGTGGGCTGAGGGGCTGGCTTTATTTATTTTTTTAAAATATTTTTCCTGCACGGCCCCCGCTGGGGATGGAGCCCGAAACCCTGGGCGTGTGCCCTGATGGGGAATCGAACCTGGGACCCTTCAGTCCCCAGGCTGATGCTCTATCCACTGAGCCACACCGGCTAGGGCTTATTTTTATTTTTTAAAATATATTTTTATTTCAGAGAGGAAGGGAGAGGGAGAGATAGAAATATAAACGAGAGAGAATCACGGACCGGCTGCCTCCTGCATGCCCCACACTGGGGATCGAGCCCACAACTGGTGCATGTGCCCTGACCGGGAATCGAATCCTGACCTCCTGGTTCCTAGGTCAACGCTCAACCCCTGAGCCACGCAGGGTGGGCGGGACATGGTTTATTTTGATACACGTCTCTCTCTTTGGAGCTTCGGGGTCAAACAGCGGGAGGGAGCAGAAGGGGCCTGGGTGTGAGGTCACCTTCCCGCGGACACACGCCCGCCCACACTCGGTGACCGTCCTGGTCACGCGCTCCCAGGGTGTGAGAACACGGAGCCCCAAGGGCCAGCGGAGGCCAGAGCCGGCCGGGCCTGGGGTCCCCCTTCCCTCAGGCCCAGTGCCGGTGGGAGCTGGAGGGCCCGGGCCGCCCCCGTGTCCCGCCCCCCCGCCCCCCCCCCCCGGCTCACCGGGCTCTGTCCCGTCCAGAGCCTGATGCTGGCCAAGGCCAAGGAATGCTGGGACCAGGAGCTGGAGGAGCGTGAGGCCGAGAAGTCTCGCTACCTGGCCGAGCGCATCCCCACGCTGCAGACCCGCGGCCTGTCCCTCAGCGCCCTGCAGGTGAGCCGGGCATCGGGGGCGGGGCTGGGGACCTCCCTCGGGGCGGGGGGACGCCTCAGACTAGGTGGCCCGGGTCTGACCTGACGGGGCCCCCAGCTCTGTGACTGACAGCAGCTCGCTCCTGGTTCCATCTCAGAGCCCCGTGGGGTGCTGGGGTGAGACCCCAGGTCACAGGTCCCGGAAGCAAAGTGTCTCGGCCAAGGGGCTGGGAGGGGGCCCGGGGCCCTGGGCTGGGCGGCAGGGGAGGGAGCCCCCCCCCCACCCGCTCGTCCCTGCTCCCCCAGGACTTGTGCCGGGACCTGCACGCCAAGGTGGAGGTGGTGGACGAGGAGAGATACGATATCGAGGCCAAATGCCTCCACAACACCAGGGAGGTGAGCGGGGGCGGGCCGGCTCAGGTGGGGGAGGCGGGGGCGCCGATGGGCCAGGCCCCCCCCTCCTCCTTCCGCAGGGCCTGGAGGTGGCCACTCCGGGGGACGCTCGGGGCCCCCCTCCCCGCCCTGGCCCCGCAGGCTGGAGGGGGCGGGCCCCACAGACATAAAGCGCACACGGGCCACCCTCTCACTCCGCACACAGACTCCCTGCCTTTGTGAGCGGCTTTCATGGGCCTGCGATCCTCTCTCCACCGCCCCCCAGCCTGGGGGTGAAGTCGGTGCTACTATCTGCACCGCACAGACGAAGACTCTGAGGTTCAGAGTGGCCCCAGTCACACACGCCAGGGCTTAGTGCTCCCTCCACCGACCGGCCATCCCCTGCTCGGGGCATGGAAGGGCAGGGCTCCTGCTGCCTCTGGCGCGGGTTCAAGTGGAGGAGGGGGCAGGGGGGTCCCCAGAGATCGCACCCAAGCGATGTCCTCAGGGGTCATGACCTGGGGCTTATCCACCCCCTGGGACCAAGGCTGGGTCCTTCACGAGCCGCCTGGAGGGCTCGGTGGGGAGGGACGAGTTAGGTGCCATTCGCGGCCATCGAGGCAGGGAGACCTGGGGGCTTTATCCGTCCGTTGACGCGTCCGTTCCTCGATGCACAAACACACGAGGCTATTTGCAAAGAGAGGGGCGGGGCTGCGTGTCCCGCAGGGTCCGGAGAACGTGGGGTGCAGGGCTCTGGCTGGGATCCCCGGGAAGGGGGCCTGGTGCACCCCCCGCCCCCCCCCCCCCGGCCCCAGTGAGCCCCGGCGCCTTCCCTCCCTCCTGCAGATTAAGGACCTGAAGCTGAAGGTCCTGGACCTCCGCGGGAAGTTCAAGCGGCCGCCGCTGCGCCGGGTACGGGTCTCGGCCGACGCCATGCTGCGGGCCCTGCTGGGCTCCAAGCACAAGGTGTCCATGGATCTGCGGGCCAACCTGAAGTCGGTGAAGAAGGAGGACACGGAGAAGGTGAGCCCCCTCCCCGCCCGGGCCGGCCCACGAGCTCTGGGCGGAACATTCTAGAACCTCCTGGGACAGTGGTCGGCAAACTCCTTAGTCCACAGAGCCAAATATCAACAGGACAACGATTGAAATTTCTTCTGAGAGCCAAATTCTTTAAACGTAAACTTCTCCGAACGCCACTTCTTCCACATAGACTCGCCCAGGCCGTGGTATGTTGTGGAAGAGCCACACCCAAGGGGCCAAAGAGCCGCGTGTGGCTCGAGAGCCGCGGTTTGCCGACCACGGTCCTGGGAGGCCAGGGATGAGGTCTTATTCTGTTTTGGGAGAGAGGAGACGTGGTCCCTGCCCCGACTGCTCCCAGTCCCCCGGGAGCATGGGGACCCGGAGAAGCCAGACCGAGGAATAAAATACCCAGCAGCCCGTGGGGCTCAGTGGTGGTTGAGCAGCAACCCAGGAACCTAGAGGTCGAGGTTCGCTTCCTGGTCGGGGCACAGGCCCGGGCTGTGGGCTCAAGCCCCAGGGTGGGGCGTGCAGGGAGGCAGCCGATCGATGATGTTTCTCAATCATCGACGTTTCTCTCTCTCCATCCCTCTCCCTTCCTCTCTCTTTACAAAATCATTAAAAACATATTAAAAAAAAAAAAAGGAACAAAATACCCAGAGGGCGTGGAGGTCAGGGGACAGGGGTCGCTGCCCTCTGTCTCGGAGGCAGAGACGGACGGTCGTCACGGTCCCAGCACTCAGGGAGCAGAGGTTCGGGGGGGGGGGGGGGTCAGGCCTCTCCCTCAGCCTGTCACGCAAAGCTGGCCGAGGTCGCGGCGTCCGTCCGGGGCCAGAACGGAGCCGGTCGGTAAGAAACGCGGAGGAAAGACGTGGCCCGTGGCCCCCGAGGGTCACAGGGAGCGAGGTGGAGCAGGCGGCAGCCGCTGGGTGGACCGGGGGCCCATGAGCAGGCGGAAGGCTCCCTGGAGGAGGTGGCCTCCGGCTGCTGAGCGGGACGGCGAGGGGGGCTCCGGGCCCTGGGTGGGAACGGGCCTGTGACCCCCCCAATCACCTGTGAGCCCCCCAATCACCGGCCTCGGCGTGGGGGGGCCAGGGGAGGCTGACCGGGGGTTGGTCTGCCCGCAGGAGCGGCCGGTGGAGGTGGGCGACTGGAGGAAGAACGTGGAGGCCATGTCGGGGATGGAGGGCCGCAAGAAGATGTTCGATGCCGCCAAATCTCCGACCTCCCAGTAGAGGTACCCGGAGGCCGCCTCCCTCCTAATGGGGCCATCTGGGCCTCAGGGGTGAGGGGGGACCTGGGACAGGGCCAGGGTGGTGCAGGGGGGTCCACCCCGGCCCAGCACCCCGAGACCTCGGGCGTGTCACCCACAAATGTCTCCTCACCCGTAAGTGGAGCTCCCAGTGGGTGGGGTGGGTGCCCATGACCGCCCCCCCCAGGCCCACTGAATGGAAAGTGGGGGGGCCGGCCCTCCAGGTGGTCCTGACCCAGGAGTTTGAGGACCCCTGGGTTCCGTGACCCCTGAGGGCCCTGGGGCTCCCACAAAGCAGCAGAATTAGCTTCACGAGACCCGCTGGGAGGAAGGATGGGCCAGGGGGCGGGGTCTGGGACCTGTCAGAGCAGGGGTTCCGGAGGGGCGGGCTCTCGGGGAGTGATGGGCGGGTGCCAGAAGGGGAGGGTCCCAGCACCCTAGGGGGGTGGATGAGCCAGGCAGGTGGGGGGGGGGGGCGGGCAGCAAGGCCAGGGGGTGGAGGGACCCCCCACGGAGGAGCAGTGACAGGGGCTGGGACGGACCTGGAGCGGATGCTTAGCGGGAGCCCCTGTGGGCGATGGTGCGGCCCAGGGGGTGCTGGGGTGAGAGTCCCGTCCTGGGGTGCGTGTGAGTCGGGGTGACACGCACAGAGGTCCCTGGGCTGAGGGCCGCCGCCTCTCTGTCCCCACAGGCCGCTCGCTGCGCTGGCTCCGGGCGCCTCCCCGGCCTGTCCCTGCACCCCCATCCCTCCCCCCTCCCCCCACTCCGCCCCGAGTGCGTCCACGGAACTGGGATCAGCAGACACAGAGAACACGAGTCTGAAGACCTCACCCCCCCCAGCCTGGGGGCCCCTCCCCTCGCCCCCCACCCGCCACTCCCTCCCGGCTGCTCTGACCCCCCCCCAATTAAAATCAATTAAAATCAATGTCGCCAGCATCTGGGGGACTCTGTGAACAGAGGGCGGGGGTGGCTCCCGTCTTCAGCTCCATCAGAACGAGGGCGAAGGAATCTGAGGTCCCCCCCCCCCGACCCCGGACCCCTCTGCCCAGGCCCAGTGACCTCACACAGCACCCCGCACCTCCCAATCACAGCTCACCCAGCCCCCCAAACTCCAGCCATCAGAGGCACCTCTGCATTCTGAACCCATCGTCCTGATCCACAGCCCCCTTCCCCTGCACACCTGCCCCCCGCTCTGTGCGCTGGGGTTCCCCCCTGTTCTGAGCTGGGAGTGGGGGGGGGGAGGCCCTTCCGTCCTGCAGGCACTGGGCAGTTCCGCACCTGGCCACCAGGTGGCGCTTCCCGTCTCCCTCCTGGGCTCCCTCACTTCTCCCACCCGGGCCGGCTCCATGGGCATCCACCCTTCTCCCCCTCCCCACCCAGGGGGGCAGCAGTGGCCTGTCCTCTGGGTCAGGACCTCCCCCCGCCCCCCCCACATCTGGACCCAAAGCCCGTGAGGACGCCAGCCTGCAGGGCTGGATGGGGCCTGGGGCCGCCTCCCCCGCCCCCCCTCTCAGCACCTGCGCTCAGCGGGCTGAGGGAAGCCCACAAGGAGGTGTCTGGTCCCCGTCACGGGGGGGTGGGGGGCCCCTGGCTTTCTGACCCAGGAGAGGAGGAGCCCCCTTCGACCCCCCCTGCCCGTCCCCGTCCTGCCCTCTGCCCCCGGCGTATTGTCTGCCATAAACGCCAGAAGCCGGGTGCAAAGGGCAGTGCCCGCTCTTCCCGGGGCAGGGCCTGGCACCCGGGCCGTGGATGTGGGGGGGGGGGGAGGGGGCGGGGGGGGGGGAGGGACACGACGTGCCGGGTTCCTGCTACCACAGCTCAGTGGGGCCCTGGCCCGTGTGGCTCAGTGGATGGAGTGTGGGCCTGCGGACTGAAGGGTCCTGGGTTCGATTCCGGTCAAGGGCACGCACCTCCGTTGCAGGCTCAACCCCCAGCCCCAGTCGGGGCAACCCATCCACGTGTGTCTCTCACATCGATGTTCCCCTCTCTCGTCCCCCACCCCTTCCTCCCACTCTCTCTAAACGTCAATGGAAAATACCCCCAGCTGAGGACTTAAAGCCACACACTAGCCCTGGCCGGTGTGGCTCAGTGGATAGAGCGTCGGCCTGCGGACTGAAGGGTCCCGGGTTCGATTCCGGCCAAGGGCACAGGCCTGGGTTGCGGGCTCGGTCCCCAGTAGGGGGCGTGCAGGAGGCAGCCGATCCTTGATTCTCTCTCATCATGGATGTTTCTCTCTCTCTCATCCTCTCCCTTCCTCTCTGAAATCAACAAAAAAAAATTTAAAAAACAACAACAACACACACACACCAAACACACAAACAGCTCAGTGGGCACAAACGCAGGCACAATTCTTACCTTACCCGGACGCCCTCAGGCACGCCCGCCCCGTGACACCCACCCACCCACGCACCCCCATGGGCGTTCCCTCCAAGCCACAGAGGAACCGGGTGGGGCTCCGTGCCCAGGCAGCCCCAGGACCCCCCCTGCCCTGCCTCCCGGGGCTCCTCCCCGCTGGCCAGGGTCCCCAGCCCCGTCTCCTGCTTCCTCGGCTTCCGCTCGGCCCCTTGGCAGAGCCGGGCCCCAGGTCCCAGAGCCAAATCTCAGCGCTGCCCTCGCCCCGCAACCCGGGGCCCCCCGCAGATTGGGGTCCCCGCCCTGCCCTACAAAATGGGAGACCAGCCCCGGCCTGACTCAAAACAAACACCTGGGTGCAGAGCCGTGGGCGGAGGGGGTGGGGCCGGCTGCACACGCCCAGGGCCGGGCCCACAGGTCGTCCTGCTTCCACGCAGGGCCAGCCGTGCCCCCCTCCAGTGGCCCTGGCGTGGACCAGCGGGGGGTCCATGGCGAAGCCACACACAGCAGCTGTGAGCACCCCCTGCAGCTGGCGATGGGCCTGGTGCCCCCTCCTCACGCTATCCCTTCCTCGGGGGTGGGAGCGAGGTGTGAGCACTGTCTGTCTGGCGTCTGTCTCCCCGCGTCCCCCCCGCCCCCCCGCCCGCCCAGGGCTGCCGGGGCTAAAGTGCCTGGACGAGGAGGGAGCCGGTTAAACATTAGCCCCAATGGCCCCCCGCGCAGCGAGTCAGACTCCCCGCAGACTCCGCTGGGCAGCCGGGGGGGCCGCTTCGTTCCGGGTGGGTGATCAGCCACTGCGCCCAGGACGGGCGGCCGGGACCCGTGTGGACAGACGGCGGCCTCCTCTCCTGGGCCAGCCAGGCTCTCGCCCCCACCCCCAGCCCCACAGCTGGCCGACGGGACGTGAGGATGAGGCTCTTGCTCCCACAACACCCTCCTGAGCTGGCCTGGGGGTCCCCTGAGCCTGGGCCGAGCTGCGGTCAAGGTCGGGAGGCCCAGAGAGGGACAGCGACTCCCTTGAGGTCACAGACCTAGCCCGGCCGGCGTGGCTCAGGGGTTGAGCGCCGACCTATGACCCAGGAGGTCAGGGTTCGATTCCCGGTCAGGGCACAGGCCCCGGTTGTGGGCTCCATCCCCAGTGTGGGGGGCGTGCAGGAGGCAGCCGATCCATGATTCTCTCTCATCGTGGATGTTTCTCTCTCCCTCCCCCTTCCTCTCTGACATCAATAAAAATATTTTTAAAAAAACCCCCACACCATCACAGACCTAAACCGACCTAAACCAGGATGAAAACGCAGGAGAGAAGTCGGGCCTCACCTGGGAGCCGGGGCAGGTGTTCCGAGCTGGGGGCCCCGGGAGGAGTGTGTGTGTGTGTGTGTGTGTGTGTGTGTGTGTGTGTGGCAGGGGTGTGGGGGCTCGTGGCTGTCAGGTGTGACTCCCACCCCAGCTGGCTGGGGCCGGGGACCCCCTTGCACCCCCACGGCGGCCGCCTTGGGGAAGGAGCAGCTGGCCTACGAGGGCGGGGAATTCCAGAGCCTTCTGTCCGTCCTGGCAGCAGGGAGGCGACCCCTTCGGGCTGCGGGCTGCGGGCTGGGAAGTCTTGGGGACTTCCGTGTGACGTGTGGTCTCCGCGGACTCCCCGGAGGAAGTGAACTTGGTGTGGTTAACGCGTGGACTATGGAAAGCATGTCACGGTGAACATCCCCCGTTTGAAGAACAGGGGAGTGCGCACTTAGGAGGCCCCTGGGGGCCCCCCCTCTCCCCACCATTGCCCTGACAGCGAATCGCACCTTGACCTCCTGGTTCAGAGGTCGATGCTCAACCCCTGAGCCACGCCGGCCAGGGGCTGTCTGTGAGTTTTTATAGCCACAGGGAGAGAGTTGGATTTTAGACTTTTATTTATTTTTTAAATTTATACTTAATTCATTCGAGAGAGAAGGAGGGGAAGGAGAGAGAGAGAAACATGGATTTGTTATTCCTCTGATCGATGCGTTCATTGATTATTGTCTCATGCGCCCTGACCAGGCATCGAGCCGGCAACCTCGGCCTATCCGGCCGAGGCTCTAACCCCGTGGTCGGCAAACGGCGGCTCGCGAGCCACACGCGGCTCGTTGGCCCCTTGAGTGTGGCTCTTCCACTAAATACCACGGCCTGGGCGAGTCTACGTTGAAGAAGTGGCGTTAGAAGAAGTTTAAGTTTAAAAAATGTGGCTCGCTGAAGCCGGTTTGGCTCAGTGAATAGAGCGTCGGCCTACGGACTGAAGGGTCCCGGGTTCGATTCCGGTCAAGGGCATGTACCTTGGTTGCGGGCACATTCCCAGTGGGGGGTGTGCTGGAGGCAGCTGGTCGATGTTTCTCTCTCATCGATGTTTCTAGCTCTCTATCCCTCTCCTTTCCTCTCTGTAAGAAATCAATAAAAAAAAATAATAAAAATAAATAAAAAATGTGGCTCTCCAAAGACATTCCCATCGTTGTCCTGTTGATGTTTGGCTCTGCGGACGGATGAGTTTGCCGACCACGGCTCTAACCAACTGCTGGGTACGGACTGTCCCCTGGCCTCATGGAGTGTGCTTGGGAGGGCCGGGCCCCAGGGACCAGGTGGTGACTTCCCTCTCCTTCCCTGGAGGCAGCAGATGCTCAGGCCTCACCTGGGCCCCTGCTCATGGGGTGCCTCTCATGGGGGGGCCCCGGGGGCTGTGCCTGGCTCCTGGCTGGCAGGGGCGGTCCCCCAGGGAAGATGCTCTTCCGCGCGCTCAGCCCGTGAGAGGCTGGTGCCTGGGCAGGAAGCAGCTGCAGCCACCGGCCCGGACGGGCAGGTGAGGGAGCCAGGTGGAGCCGGTGGTGCTGAGTGGCCTCAAGTCGCCCCAAATCCGGGCCCAGTTCCCCGCGTGCACGCCTTCCTCCGGGGGAAGCCGGCGCCTCCTGGGCCTCAGCGCAAAGTCCAGCACCGGCGCGGAGGACAGAGCCCCCACGCCTTCCGGTCCCCGCGCCCGGGGCGCGCCCGGCTTCGCCGAGTGGGAGCTGAGGATCGCGTGTGGGAGGCCCGGCCGGCCCGGCCCAGGGCCCGCCAGGAGCGCGCGCCCGGGTTCCCCAGCCCGGGGGTCGCCGTGCGCTCTGCCCCCCGAGACCACCGGGCGGGCGCCCCCCCCGTTCCCGCCCGGGCCTCCCCGCCCAGGGTCCCTTCGGCGGAGCCGGTTCCGGGGCCGCCGTGCGCTCCTGCGCTCCGCCTGACCCCGATCCGCGGTCCCGCCCCCAGCCCGGCGCCCCGGCCGCGGCACCTGCGCGCGGAGCCGCCCAGCGCCGAGCTGGTCCGACTGGTTCTGAGCAGGAAGCCGGCGCCCTCGCCCAGCCGGGCCGCCCCGCACGCCAGCCCCGCGCCTCCCGGGCGGTCCCGGGCCGAGCGGCCGAGTGTCCAGCGCGCGGGGGCCGGGGCGGGGACCAGGGCGGCGGCCGCGGAGCCCACACCCCGGGGCGCTCCCGGCGGCGAATCAGCGCGCGGCGCGGGCGGCGGGGCCCAGGTGACGGCCGGCGGGGGAGGGGCGCGCAGGTGAGCGGCCGCGGAGGGAGC